>NW_019384644.1:197270-234474 GCF_000671375.1 Centruroides sculpturatus | reverse complement strand
AATACGAACGTTTGTTTCTTGAAAATTTGATCACGATTTAAATACAGTATTTACTTTTAATATTACCGATATGTCATCGAAAAGAAAACGTGTTGTATTATCATTAAAAGACAAATTAAAGTATTTGTTTCGATTATCCGGATTTTTCCTTATCCGGACTACCTTCACCCCCCAATTAGTCCGGATAATCGAGGTTCTACTGTATTCATTTTTCATTAAGCTGTTTTCATTAAATAAGTTCAAAAATAAATTTAACGTAACGTGGAAAAGTCCACATCATTCGCCATTTTTCTTGTTTTTATCTCCCGAAATTCCCGGCAGTCAGCGTTTATGTTCTCTAGAAAACGCCAGCAGTTGCGTCAATTCTGGCAACATTTTACTGGATTGATGCTGAGATTTTGAATACGCCCATAATTTACTTCAACTTTCGACGCGCGGTTTACCTGTGACGTCATTACTTAGTTTCTGGGAGCTCCTCCCATTTTTTCACCCACTGCGGATTGAATTTATGATCACACTATATATATTTTATAGTGGTTTTATGATAAAGTGTAAACCTTTAAAATGAGCTGTATTCTGTAATACTGCATTTACAATACTTTTTATGAAATATTGTTTTTTTTAATTATTGATTATTTCCATGCAATTAGGCCCTCATTAAAATTTTAGTTTAATCGTTGCACTTATTTTAAAATTTTTAATATACTCCTTATTTAGATGTTATTTCATTAGTTTATTCAAATGACAAATGATTGGCAATAACTGAAACAAGATTTTCCTGCCATAATAAATTATTCTTTAGTTTGATTCATAATAAAATGCAACTTTTAACATTATACTTTTTTATAAAATTAATTAAATTGCTTAATGTATTTGGGTAAAAGTAAATTATTAACTTGTACAGTAAACATTTAATGTTGTTTCCCAGGATTTACTTTATGAAACGATTATTTATTTACAGTTACGCAGTCCAGATTCTTTAACAATTTCATTTGCTTTGTAGATACAGTATTTAAAATTTTCAATAGGTGTTGACATGATAGGATTAGACTGGATCAGATTTGTAGGTCGAGGCCACAAATATACCCAATGATCTATTTGACATTTTGACTCTCAGTATGATTAAAAGACAGAATATTTCAATCTGGGATCTCACGATAGAATATTTTTAGCGCAGCCATTAACTTCACAATTTTAACAATATTTCTGCATTGACTAGTGAGAGAATTTAATTAGGAATAACATTTAATGCATAACTTATTCTAGTGATTGACTGTTGTAGTTACTTTATTTATGAATGTTCTATTTAGTTAATTCAGCAAAAACTTCATAATAGGATATTTTATTATTACTGGTTATGGTTATATGTTGTTGAATGTCATCTTATAGTTCTTATATATTTTTTGATATAGAGTATAGTTGGATATCTTATTTCTCGCGTTGTTATTATCTTATTTATTAACACGAGTCGCAGCCGGTTACAGTTTTGCTTAATATAGATGAGTTTAACCTACAGTGGGATAAGCCAGAATTAGTGAGAATGGGAGAACGACGCATCGATCAAGTTATTCATGATAAATTATGCGAGTCTAGATGAAGTTCGATACCGGAGTTTCATAGTAGTAGGCTTATTAAATGACTGTCTGGCAGAGTTCTTAAAGAATGAAATGAATGTTTTGAAGAAATTCGAAATATTGATAGTAAAAGCACAGTTAAAATTTTAAAATATTGCGACATATCAGCACAATGTTTTTAATTTTAACTCTTCTTATCTTTGGACAGTACTAGTATTTTTTTATTTCCATTGTGAATTTAGCTACACACATAATGAGGACGATCCAGTGGCGAGCGATACTCGACATATCTAGGTCATCTCATCCATGAAAATTTCTGAATTTGGGAAATTTCTGAAATTTTCCAGAGTGGCAGGAGAGATCCATACAAGAAAATTTACGTTTCACGACTGGCCACAGTTAGTTTCATTATAGATAGACCGAATATGGTTAATCATCTTGAGTAAGAAATGAGACGCTTCTCTAAGTGCACTCACAAATAGCTAAACCTTAAAAACCTTTAATATTCAGGTTTTTTTTATTACGTCTTCTAACGCTTTTGGTCAGTTGATTGACTTTATTCAGGAAAGAATCGAAAGATTCCGATTTTTACCAAACGAGACCTATTTGGGAACCAATCAGCTGACTGACAATCAACTGACCGAAAGCGTTAGATGTAATAAAAAGACTGCATATTAAAGGTTTTTAAGGTTCAAGAAATGCGAATTACTCCGATCCGAATTACCCATGATAAATTATACTCATTATGAACTGAGGATACTTATGGCATAGACTGACACCTTATCGCATTACAGAAAAAATAAGATATGATAATTTAATATAGAATGGTCTTGAATATAATTCCGTTTATCTGTATAAAAAATACGGTTTGGTAGTATATTTATTTGTAATGATTATGTAGACGTTACAGTTTGCTATCTTATAATATCCTAACTGCAGAACCTATGCAGATATTCTTCGTCCTTGTCTACACTCATCGCTATAGATAAAGACGGCCATTGAAAAGTGTCAGACTATTCAAACTCAAACTGAAGTTACCAGATAATTTGATATGAATCGTATGGTAATCCATTAGTTTGAAAGAAGCTGTAACAAACAAATATGGTATCTCAAAAATTTAGATTTCTATTCTTAAATTTATTATCTATGATCAAAACTAGTTTATGATGTCATTTGTCACATATAATATTCAATATTGAAAACTCGCTTTCGTTATGTTCTTATACAGGGTGGGGCAGAAAGGACGGACATTTTTAAAAAAATCACATCTGTAATTGTTACTACAAAAGATATTTGTTGGAAGATGTGAGTTCGTATTGAAATACAATCAAGTTACACATCATTTTACAAGTAAATCATTTTACAGAATCAAGTTAGAAAGCAACATCTCCTATCAAGTGTCTGTTATCAGTAATGCATTTTTGGAGGCGATTTTGGCGACTTCCACGCGAATAGCTTCTTGCAAAGAACGGGCTTATGCTCACATATACGTGCCTTCAAGTGTCCCAACAAGAAATAATTGCACATGGATAGGTCGGGCGAATAAGGATGCCAGTAGCGAGGTTGCGTCCGAAGTTTTCAACGCAAAACGTATACGTCGGACGTTCAGCACCGCCTTCCTGTAAGCCTAGAAGTTTGACAATAGTGTTTGGAACGTCGAGCATGATCCACTGATGTTCCAAACACTATTGTCAAACTTATAGGCTTACAGGAAGACGGCGTTAAACGTCCGATGTATACGTTTTGCGTTGAAAACTTCGGTCGCAACCTCGCTAATGAATGTCACTGAACCTGGAAATGAGGCGACCAGGAAAGAGACGACGAATAACGTCAATTGATGTTCTAGTTGTGTTGTCCGTTGCCCTATCCTGTTGAAACACACGTCTGATGGGAATACGTTTCCATCGTACGTAAGGATGCAGAAACGTATTCTCATCAGATGTGTATGACTGAACGACTGTTTCCTCAGTGGCACGCAAACACACGGTGTTCTATCGTCCACGGCTCCATGCTTTCAACTGAAAAGACAATACTAAGACCTCACTACTTTCACGCTACCTGCCACAAATCTGCCACTCTAACTGGTGGTGAGTTCTAGCCATTTCAAAAACGTCCGTCCTTTCTTCCCCACTCTGTATAAGAATCATCTTTAAATATTTCAATGAAACTGAACGCGCTTGTAGGAACATGGTTGAGATTATTTCAAAAATCTGTTTGTTATAAATTAACTGATAAATATCTGAAGTGCGTAGATCTTATTCAAATTTAATAAATTTTAAGTGAATTTAATTTGAAATATCAATGTAAATTCATGTTTCAAATTGCTATTGAGTGACAATTTTATTTCAATAATTAATAATTGAAGAATTTTAGTTACTGGATATTTTCCAACAATATTTGGGTGACAGACTCTTTCAGGGACTAGTTGAATTAATAGAATTGTCTCTTTTGTACGACTAATTATGATGTTTTATATTATTTAGATACTTTTAAGAATTTCTGTATATATGTATAGACTATTGTTCACTTTAATTCAAGTTAATGAAACCGATCAATGTGAGGAAATCATACTTTAATGAATGCATTTTACATGCAAAAAATTCTTATTTACTTATTTATATATTCTCTTACCGTATGTGATATACTAATGTTAAAAATTTTTTTCAAGATTTTTTTAACATTTTATTTCAAGAAAACTAATGTCCTTCGTGTTCATCATGAGTTCGGTCAGGATCACAAAGGAATGGCTGATTGGCGAAAGAAAATGCATAACATGTCCAAGTACCATGAAAAATTCTGAGTTTCGTGGACGACGATAGGGTGGGATGAGGGTGAGCATTAAGCCACCCTGAAATAATTTATTCAAGTTTACCTATACTGACCATTATTGGAGAGTTTCTTTAAATATTTTTGATTATAAAAATGAATTGATTATTCGTCAAGTAATTATAAGTTCTCATTAAACTTTATTCCGCTTATATATATATAGTAGAGCGTCGATTTTCCGAAAGTCAATCATCCGAAACGTCAATCATCCGAAAGAATTCCAGTCGGCAAATTTAAATTTTCGCCAGTGCTGTGGCGCTTCAATCTTTGGCTATGTTTTGGGCTACTCAAATATTTTACGTTTTTGATACTAAATTAACATCTGAAGTATAATTTTTTATTATTTTTATATTTTTCAATATATTTATTTTGTTTGTACAAAATAAAAAAATAATTTTTAACGATACAATAGTCTTTGTTAGGCTTAACATCGACGAAAATTCAACGCGAAGCGACACGCAACGGATAAAAATTTCGACATCGGGATACGTTAAACTATTTTAAATTCAGAAATAAATAATCTTTACCACTTTATTAAGAATTATGCTGAAAGTAAATCTTTATATAGCTAATATTTTGAAAGTATATCGATTTCTTCTATTTTTTTACTAATTTTTTACTTTCCGGCTCTGTAACAGAGGGAAAATATGGCGATCGGTCAAAAACATGACCCCCAGATTTTTACATTTTTGAACTCAGGGGACCTTGAAACGTCGAGAAATGTAAAAAAAAATCAAGGGTAATTTCTGTATGTACGGATGTTAGTGTGTATGAGGGGCACGATATTGTTCAACCTCTCATAACAAGAACTACAAGTTGTCGTAGACAGGAGTAAGGACGGCCATTTATGCCCTTTTATAATTTTGTTATTTATCTCATTCTTCACTTAAGGCACGAGAGTAAAATGACGTTGAGGGACATCCGGGAGGGAAACGTCACCGGAGGGGACTGAGTAGTGACGGTGCCTTCTGGTCACTACTCATTCCCTTCTGATATTGGAAATCAAAGGGTAGGAAGTATATGATTAGGAGGTGGGAATTAAAATGACAAATTCAGAAATAAATTTCTTTGTTTACATGAAAAAAGTAAAAATAATAAAATAAAGATATAAGTTACACATTTAACATTTTTATTTATTGACTTCGTATTTAGCTATTTAACTTACATGATAATAATTTATGTACACGTATATGTTTTCATTACAACAAGCTCAATTTAGCAAACATTTTTGTTGTTTCCCACAAGTTCGTTATAATGATATTCTACTGTATATCTTTTTAAATAGACTTAAAATCAATCGGATTTATGAACAACAAAAATTTATATTCCTTATAAAAGAATCTGTTGTTTCTCTTCAAAATAACTTTTCTGTCGTTGCTTTGTCAGAAACAGTCATTTAGTTAAGATTGGCTTGTCTTTACCACTTTATTAAGAATTATGATGAAAGTAAATCTTTATATAGCTAATATTTTGAAAGTATATCGATTTCTTCTATTTTTTTACTAATTTTTTACTTTCCGGCTCTGTAACAGAGGGAAAGTATGGCGATCGGTCAAAAACATGAACCCCAGATTTTTACATTTTTGAACTCAGGGGACCTTGAAACGTCGAGAAATGTAAAAAAAAAAAAAAATCAAGGGTAATTTCTGTATGTACGGTGTTAGTGTGTATGAGGGGCACGATATTGTTCAACCTCTCATAACTTGCTTAATAACTCCCGTACTTTTTGTTGGAAATTTCTGAAATTTTGCAGGGAGGTTTGTGCTTTAGGGGGATTGATGCTGTTAAATTTTGCTGTTTAAAAGTCGAGGGAATAGGGAGATAAAGGGGAGTCGTGTGTCATATCGCGAGTAAAATAGTCTTAATGAAGATTTTACTCATTATTAGCATTTACAATTTTTTTTATAAAACCCACATTACCCTCAAAATTAAGCTTTTTGCTATTTTATAATAATTAAAAATATAAAAAGTTTTAAAAAATAAAACGACATAACAGATGGCGTCACCGAAATTTTTAAATGTTGCCGGGAAAGTTAAGCAACTCGTTATTGATTTTTTTCTTTAATTTATTATTAAATAACGTTCTATTAAATTTGTTGAATCGCGCCTCGACAACTGGCTGGCTCGTGTGGCTTTGAGTTTTCTTCACATATCTAAAACCTAAATTGGAGTCAGTTTTCTGGGCCTTCCAGTCTTGTATGGAACCCTTGGCAGATCGCCCGAGTGTTTGCATTGTCTTATTTCATCAACCAACCAACCAGTTTGTTGAACGTGTGTATTGAAAGACAGTTAGATTGATTAATTAATTAATGTGAAGCATCAGCGTAATAAGATTGTATGGCCAAATTACCCCCATTATAGGCAGAGGCTGATCTTCGACGCTATCAACTACAGTAGGCGATAGGTGATACAGGCAAAAAGCAATATATTGATTTTTAGTACTCGTGACAAATAATGGAGATCCAGGTCGATTACGAAGCCGAATTTCATGACACTTTTTCGCCTGTCCATCTAGAAGACGTACGTCAGTTGGATGAATGATTAATTCATTGACGATTGTGTGAGAGTCAAATTTGGTGAAGAAATTTTTGTTCGATTTAGTTTTTCGTTAAAGTTGTTTTGCTAAAATCGTCAAATAATTAAACTGTTTCCCACGGACTTATTTCCTTGTGGAAGATGACACGTCGTATGTTTCACCCGGAATCAACGAATGAAAATGTGACTATTGGCCCCGATGTACTAAACCTCCTAACGAAGTCATGGGAAAAACCCAGGAGGAGACCCCTAATAAAAGGGAGAGGGTGAAAACAAGCCAGAGCAGTCGTCATCAACCCTTTTTCCTAAGTGTGTGTTCCAAACCGCCGTTTTTAGCCGTCGCCACTCGCAGCCGCCCAAGAAGCCGAAAAATAAAAGGACTACCCTTCGAACTGAGTTGCCGATCTTTCCTCGATTTGTGCATCGATACGAATTAGGACTCACGAGTATTTTAAGGTATTTATCATCTCGCGAACTTACTGTGTGCTCTCTCTTTCAGTCAGGGTCGCGTTAGTTTTATCTCTCTACATCCCTCTCCCTTTAGCAACTGTGCTAGCTACAGTAGACTCCCCTATAAAACGGATATAGTTCGGATTCCTATATGACGGCGAAAAAATTGCGACCGTATTCGTATAAACACGCTAAAAGAGACTCGTATAATACGGTAAAACGTCATCGCCGACTCGTGTCGCGACAGGACTGGTCGAATCTAGACCAATAGCGGATATTGCACAAACTGTTGAGTTTAAACGAGCAGCGGACCTACTAAAAACCATTTATTATTTAACGTCCATAAAAATTATATTTATATTAATGATGTCTCCAAAGTTCAGCAAAGTTTTCTCAGAAAAATAATTTATCAGGAAGCACGCGAGCGCCATTTGATGCACCGCTCCACGACGAAAATAAGCTTAATTAATTTTAATTAAGCAATGGCGTCGTCGAACGGTGCACACTCAGTAAGTAATCCTACAATTTTTTGTTTATAGCATAGTTTATATGGATTATTCCCAAAAAATTATATGTATTTTGGAAATGTTGAGTCGAATTAGTCTAGAATCGGTTAATTTTATGGAAGAAAACTTTTCAAACAGCCGTAGTCCGTAAATTGCATACGTGCCGGGCTGTGATTGGCTCATGTATTTAAGGACTCGTAGAAAATGGATTTCATAAAAACCGGAACATATCTACCGTGTTATAGGGGGGGGTAAACTGTACTTTTTAGCCATTGTGCTAAGCTTGTGGAAATGATCGTAAACTTGTAAACAATATCTATCAATAAACGGGTATTTTTGTTATATATTAATTTGTGGAGTGTACTTCCGGTCGTTTCCATCCGCCTCCGAGTCCGGAAGCCTACAACGCGATCGCTTGCGCAACGAAAATAGCAGCCAACCCGGTTTCTGTGTCTGTCCGTAAAGACACAGTGGTGTCAGTCCTGACAAGGTACCAAGGAAGTGCCGACCCTGCGGTCACAATTGAATTTCCTCCGAAATTAAATTTTTCATATACTACTATATCTTTACAAGTTCAATTTTAAGTAAATAAATTTCAAAAAGTCTAAAACAAGTTTTATTACTCATCTTACTTTTATTTACTCTTTTCAGCAAATTCTTAAAGATTTCACAATAACCGACATTTTCTTAGATTTATATAAATATATTTTTAAATAGATTATTATATCTATGAAATGGAAAAATGAAGATATAAATGAAACTTTGAAGATCAAGTTCTACTTATATGAATTTTTGTAATGAATTATTAATTTCTATACAGTTACATGTACTGTTTATAGGTAGATTTTGAACTGTTCAATAACTTATATTTAATATGTACAGTAAATTAGGCTTTGATATTTCGCTTTAGCAGGTAATTTTAAAAAGTATCGAACTCTAAAACTTTTAATTTCTTTAATAGATAACAGAAAGTTAATTGCATTAGTTAATGAAATACGAAAGTATCTCATGATGTAACTAATTAATTATAAAAGAGTAATTTATTATTGAAAAGTTTATTTTTTCTGGTTTATCGTATTTATTACAAATCATTTACATACATATATTCTCTCTTTTTAAACACTTTATTCTTAACAATTTTCTGTTAATTTTATAACGTTGTATATTATTATTATAATATTCATTTTATTTAAAAAACTTTGAATTTTGCGAAGTTTTAAAAATTTGATTTAGCTTGTTTATAGAAATATGTCTGATTGATCTTATTTTTGATTGCATCTTAATTGATCTATTTTATGAATGCAAAAGATTGGAATAAAATAGAAGTAAGAAGTTAGAAAAGCATTTATTCTACAACAGTAAAGGTAGCAGGAAAAAACTCTGTTTATCTTATCTTTAGGATAAATTTAGTCTGAAACATAATCCGATGTAAAAAAAGTAAAATATAATAAACAAAAATACATTCCTTTCTTTCTCTTTTCTGTAAGTACATGAACCTTGAATTGTCAGATAATATCTATCCACAAGAATTTGATTTTGAAAGGATACTCAAAAAATTATATAAATCTGTACTTTAAAGACTGGAATAAGTATTTGTTTTGTTACACCGATTTGATGCAGTTCACAAATAAATGTAGCATGAAATGGATGTTTTATTTATTTATTTATTTTTCATGTGATGGAAAAAGAACCAATTTATTTCACCGTGATATTAAATCATTATTAGTTAAGATATAAAATACAGTAAAACCTGCGTAAAACGGAATTGTGTGGTACCGAATATTTTTTTCGTGCGATTCCGTATATATAGATCATTATGGAGTAGCATGGATTATAGTATTGTTTACCATTCCTTCCGTACCTATGCTGCATTGTGAATCGGTCTCGACCGTAATAGTAAACATTGTGGCCGACCATATTTCCTAACAGGATTTCCTTACCTTTAAAATATTACATAAAATCATAAATAACAATTCATTAAAAACGAAAAAAAAATGTTATGCCATATTACGTTTAAAAATGATTAGGTCAATCATAAAAACAGAATGAATCAATGATAATTTAAAGTATTTAGTACACAAAAATATAATCCTAGAACAATTTTCAGAATTATCAGTAAAATTTATCGTAAAAATTCCATTAATGTAGAAAATTTCACGATATTATAACTCGCAATTTTTTTACAATCGCTAAATATTTAATTTATTTTAAACAACCTATATATTTTATCTTTATGACCTTATTTTATAAATAATAGGTTTTTGATGTAAAATAATTTAATTTAATTCAGCAAAGCATGATTTTAAAATGGTAACAATTAAATCAAATAGCTTAATTAATAGCGAAGTTCGATAACGAACGACGAACGTAAATAAAAAATTAATTATCTTGTATAGTACAGTACTGTACATAAGAAATCCTTTCGTAAATGATTTTTCGAATGATTAAAAAACTAAAAGTGATTTTTTTAAATTTCAATTTTTAGATTATTTTATGATTTTCGAAATTTTCATATCATAGCTACTCTGAAATACGAATAGATAATTTGCAAATCCGATCAATGAGTGTTTCTTCATAGTTAATTTTATGGATATTATGAGCAATGAAAATTATATTTTCTATTCTTTTTAATTGATATGCCGTATTTTCTTTTTTTAAAATCTATTGTTTAATATATAATTTGGTTGATTGTTGTCAGCTGTCTACAGGAAACTCGTAATATCAAATTATCAAAATATCATTTAATTTCATGCTATATCCTCTCTCTTATTTTTTAATGGTATAATTAACCGTGGAATAACAAAGAACCGTAGTACTACTTATATTAATTTCTTTTTTTAATGAGAAATATATTTGGTAGTATTAAATATAAGCTCCTCAAGGACTTTAAGTTAGTATTTCTAAGATTTTCTCCTGTATAATGGGATCTTATTGTTTTTCGTATTAATATAAATAAATATTCATTTGACATAACAAAGTATTTTACATTAGGTTTACCAATTTTAAAAAAACATTTTCATAAAATAAGGAAAAAATTACCGTAGGAAATTTCTAAACTTTAATTTTAAAATGTTTTTCATAAATTTAATATAAAAAATAAATCGGGTAAATAATTAATTAAAAATTAAATAATGGGTTAATTTTATTCTAAATTTTTCAAATAGTAATAATTCTAGTTTATTTTAATTTTCATTATCACAAGAATAGATAAGATTGTAAATAGACAAGATTGTTATATTGAAACATTAGACCTGTTTCATTGTACAGCTAATCTATTGCATCATTATTAGAATATTCGCTTCTAATATACATATACACGTATCATATTTAGCATTAAAATATTTTAAAAAAATGGACAAAAGTTATACATGTAATTTAATTTGTATAGCTTAACTAGAAAATTTGAATTTGATTGCATTCTTTGAAATCATCCTCATTCATAAAAATTTCCATCATTAAATCTGTAAATAAAACTATTTACTATCATAAAGAAACAGAAAAATTGTTATACAATTTACAAACGAAGAAAAAACTTTTAATTTATTTTATTTTTCACTAAAAAAGTATTTTTTCCATATAAATTAAAAAATCAATTGTAAAAATTGAGATTTGAAAATGATGTTTTCTTACAGGAGATATTTTTTGACAAATGAAACATTATAGTTATTACATTTGGAATAAANAGATATATATATATATATATATTTATATTTTCTGCATGAAAACAATACTTGCAATTTGGAACAATAATTAATTCTTTAATAAATCTAACATTAATTAACGACACAAATTTATATAAAATGACAATTATTTATATGATTTATATAAATAGCTATTATTTGTAACGATCAGAATATACTGGATGTAATCCAATAAGTAATATAAAGATATTAAAATGAAATTGGAGTTTGAAATTTGTGAGGAATTTTTAGTAAGGGAAGGAGTTTTTATATTTTATATTTTAAAATAATTCAATGACTTACATCCAGTTCATTATGATCTTTTGATAATTATTTTTTCTTCTTTAGTTTCTAACGATGGTGCAACATCTTAAATAAAAATTAACAGTGCACAATGTTGATGAAATGGTAAATTATCCTATATTTCATGCATTCACTACATAAGTAACTGAGTTAATGGACAGAATTTTGTTGTTCGTTTATTTTTATTGATTTATTTGCATATTATACTGCATTAAGAGTTTATTTATTTACCATTTCATCCACTGTGGGATTTCTACTCACAAGATACATTTGTATTTTTGTAACCGTTAAATATATAAATGGGCAAACAACACTGTAAATTAGTTGGATAAAGGGATTATATAAAATTTTAACAATGGGTGTGTATAATTTACATTATATCTTTTACTCATTGTGGACTATCATAAATATGAGATTCATCTTTCTTCTTCAATGAGCTAGTCTTTGGTACAGGAAGAGGTCTGTCTTTCATATTCTGTAAGAAAAATAATACAGCTTGATTATAATTAGAATAATTTATAAACAATAAAATATTAAAATTATTTTACTTGTGGAAGAAATGATTTCATTTCTTGATGAGGATCATTGCCACTTTCTGACACATCATCTCTCATTGGTACTGTAGCATATGGTGTTGGATAATTGGAAGATAAATCAGAATCTGGATAAGGATATTGTCTTGATTTTTCTATGTCAACATACCGTTGAGAAGCAGGGCCATAATTATAATGTTTCTCTTCTCTAAGGGCTTTAGTTAAAATGGTAATTACATAAATCTATTAATGAACAAAATATTATTTAAAAAGTTTACCTCTTTCTAAATTTCTTCTTCCTCTTGCTTTTTGTACCCAAATACATACTACAATAGTTACAACAATAATTGCTGCGACAGAAGCTGCTATAGGTACCAACAGTGATAAATCTAAGTAATACGGAGCATCTTGGCCACCAGTTAACAAAATTAAATTGTCATTGCCTATAAATAATTCAACAATTCAAAATAAATATTGACATGGATTACATTTTAAAAACAATAAATATAATACAACTCTCTTAACTGATATAATAAACTATATCAATTCACTAATTAACCAATTCTTTCCCCTATAAATCTCAGAGAAATCATTGAATTTTGATTTAGGCTATCTTATTTTTAACAAAGTGAAAAAAATTTATGTTTTAAATATAAATTTTATGACACACTGTATATATTTGTAACTGGAGAAGAAAAATAAATTTATAAATAAAAATATATAATGAAAACATGGTGTTATGGAATATACCAAGCTTAATTCCACAACAAGATTTTAAAAAATTATTGCTTGTAATGGAACAAAAAATTACCAAAAAGAAAAATAGTCAAACATTTAATCTTAACAGCTAATTATCAGGAGTTCAAAAGAATATTTTGTAACTGTGGAAACATGAACATTCATGCAACAGAATGTTCTTTGAATTCTGATATGCAATTAAGCTCTAAAGATGTTTGAACTTTCTTAGTTCTTGAATTTTTTGCTCCATTAAAAGCAGCAATTTTTTCTTTTTTTTTTCTTTTTATTTGTGGTCTCTATTTAAACTGAAATTTTCAGTTGATTGACTGATAATTTGTTCCACTCATGTTAGCTAATATGCTTTCTACAGATAAAATTAGCAAGTAAAATTACTTACTATGACCAGTTGTTTTAACATTCAATAATTCACTAGGATCTCCTTCTCCAAATTCATTAGCTGAGGTGACATATAATTGATATTCAGCACCACTTTCTAAGCCATTAATAGTAAACACATTTTCGGAAGGAGTTAATACTGGAATTTGCTGCCATCTTTCAAATTTCTTTCGATAGTGAATAACATGCCCTAATTAACAAAACATATTAATACTAAGTAGAATTTTAAATTTAAAAAATTTTGAAAATTAAATCATATTTAAGGTAATGTTTTACCTGTAAGAGGAGTTCTTGTATCTTGTGGATGCCACTGAACTTTAATAGAACTATCAGTAGTACTGGCAAGAAATATATGAGGAGGCAATGGAAGATCTATAATAAAATTATACATTAAATGTGTGATTTATATTTAATTTCTTAATATAAAATTTATAAAACAAATATATAACCTCCTCCCAATGTCTTCACTAGCACATCCTGAGAAACTGGACCACTACCTGCTGCATTGAAAGCTTTAACTACTATTTTATATTCTGTATCTTTTCTTAAATTAGTGATCATATGCTCATGAATTGCACTCTGACTATACTCTAATGTTTTAAAAGAATATGGTTGAGCTGAATCAAGCACTTTATAACCTACATAATATCCTTTCAATAGTCCATTCCAATCACTTCGTGGAGGATCCTACAACAGATATATACATATGTGAAAATCTTAAATAAAATCATGTTTGTGCATTCTAATAATTCTCTCTCAAATAAATAAAATAACTATTTTTTAAAATTTTAAAGTTACTATAAATATTTTAAAAATTCTAAATTTAATTATGAAAATTGAATAATTAAGCACTACTGACCTTCCAACTAACAAACAAAGATGAAGATCCTTTAGCCTCAACATTGACATCAATTGGAGCTCCAGAAGGTTCTTTTAAAAATTTCAATTTTATTAAAATTTTATTAAAAGTCAGATTTAAAGAATTAATTATCTATTTACCTTCCTCTCCTGTGGTAAAAGTAACAGTCTGAGAAGATTCACCTCGTCCAACGGCATTTTCAGCAACAACACTTAATGTATAAGTGGTTCCGGGATTTAATTCTTTAATAAGTGTTGATGTCTGAGAACTAGTAACATCTTTTTCTTGTAGACGATGTGGTGCACCTATAAATGTACTACGTATACATATATTGTATATATATATTTTAAGTTTTACATTTATCAAATAATCAATTACCTTGATCTCGCCAATACTGTACCACATATTGAGTTATCGGGCTATTTCCTGTATACGGGGGAGACCAACTAACACTAACGCTTCTACTCCAAACGTCATGAACTTTAACATTAAGCGGTCGCGCCGGAACTTCTAAAATAAATAAATACGGCCTATATATTAAAAATTCTTAGAGTCACTATTGATTTTTTTAAACGGTTTACGTTCTTCATACCAAGAACCAGCAATTTCATGTTTCTATCATCTTTTCCGTAAGGATTTTCTGCAGCACAGGAATACATTGAACTATCCGTCCTTTCGGTTTCTCTTATTATTAATTCCGATTTCAAACCTTTAGCAGTTAACGTCTCAAATATTTCATATCTGAATATCATATTTTTAATTAATTTTTTCTATTAAATTAAAATTATGTATAATTTTCGTAATTACCTATTTCCACCACTTTTACCCAACTCCACCATATCTTTTTTCCATACGATAGATAATGGTTGATCTCCTGTTGCTTCGCATTTTAAGCTTGTACTATCTCCCCTTCTCGATGACACAACAGCAAACTTTTCTTCAAATTTGGCTGGTACTGAATATATTTAAAAATTAATATATATATAATTTAAATTTTATTCTAATGATTTAAGTAGAGTTATATTTCTTTTTATCGAAATTCAATAAGAGTAATTATTATTTTCGCAGGTCAACTACACGCTCATCGATCGGAGTTACATGCAGAGTATAACAGTATTTTCACTTCCTTGTTCGTTTCCCACTTGCTGACCCACAAATCTCATCTGCAAGGTCAGTATATTTGCCAGATGTTTATTCCAGTCTGTTGTAATTTTCATCAGAAACATTACACTGCTGACTATCTCGCAATAATTTCTGCACTTCATACATAATTGTTTCTACGTATACTACATATTTATATAATAGGTAATAAATTGGATATTTGTTTTAAAACAGTTGTATCATCATTACGTTCGAATAATTATGTTAACAATATTGAGTCATCGTTAATATTCTAATAATATTTAGAAGCACAGTTGAAAATTAAAGCGACAAAATTAAATCAGTTCTTCATAAGAGATTTTTAAAATGAATCACGAACAAACAATTTATTACACTTAAATCTTATTATATAAGTGACGTACTGTATGAAAATATGACGTACGATAAAGGCAACCTTCAAAATAAGTTATATCAATATCAAATTAAATAAAAATTTTTATAACATATATACGATTTAATAAAAATAATAGCAATATTTCGGTTAAATTATTATAATCATAATCTATAAATATATATAATAACCAATTTCCCTTTTAAAACATATTTATAACAAATTACAACTAGGATAATCGTCAGCTCTTAAACACGGGATGTAACGTAGACGAGTTAAATGACTTCATGAAATTTCAGTGAAAAGCAACGCATGAATAAACACCTTTTACCGTGTATCAATATTTATTAAATGCAGAGGAAAATAAAACACCAAGATTTGCAACACGATAAGGAATTATTAATTATTCTCTTCTAATGTACAGTACATCGATTAAATGCATATGCAAATTCGTTTAGTGATAATCTCTCTTATCGAGTTCGATATTCAATTTAAAAAAGAGTTTAATTACACGTTAAATTTGTAGAAAAATTAAAGAAAAAAATTGAGAAAATTCCGAAAATCAATAACACGTGATTAACGTAGTGGATGTAAATAACCTTTAAAAATATTTTTATTCTCTCTGTAATTAAAAATTATGAATATGAATTCGTAAAACTAATCATAATGCAAATTCTATAGCTCTTATACTATTTAATTGTATTATTTAATGTAAAACAAAATATATGTTAATGATGCTTGAAGGTTAACTTATATCCTAACTTCAGCATAATACTTACATCCCACTTACTTCTTAATTTAACTAATATGTTTCATTATAAATCTATATTGGTGTTTAAAAATTCATATTTGTCGCTACTATCATTAAATGATAATATTAAATAAAAACTGTTTAAAAAGGAAAGTGTGATAAATGTATTTATTCCAATTTTATTGTAAATCAGTGAGGGTAGCTGTATAAAATTTATTAATTCGAAACTAGTTTTAATCAGATTGCGTGCAAAAATAAAATTAAAAAAAAGCAACAAGTTCCACTTTCTCATTAATTTAATTAATTCAAACAGAACTCCGAGAAAGATCAAAGATCAAGTAAAACAAGTTATTTTCATCTCACAAGTTAGACCATCAGTTATTTTATCTCAAAAGACTATTTTATACTCAAATAACGAAATATAATAAGTAGCATATCTTTTTATAACATATTTTCTTTATTTTATCATTCTAATTACCCAAAATACGTAGTTTGATAGTTTTTCTTAAACTCTGTCCAACCCCATTATCGACTTGACATACATAAAACCCGTTGTCTTCTCTAGTCAACGCATGAAAATATAAACTTCCGTTCTTATTAATCACGTGTTCTTGACTAGTTGTAATATCATCCCCTAAACGAGAAAAAAATTTTTATGAAAACAGTAGAAAACAGAAATATCTTATGTTTTTATATAATGTGTTATTTAGTTAAATAATAAACAATTCACCGATTAATTTTTTCCAAATGATATTTGGAAATGGGAATCCAGATGCCGAACATTCTATGGTAATTGCACTACCTAAAGTACTTTCCATATCCTTGGGTTCCAAAACCCATTTTGGTTCAGCTGTAATAATTTTAAATCTATCATTTGTTGAACAATATTAAAATTAAGTTTATAGTTATTAAATATTTCTGGCAGAAAATTTACAATGAAAAATGAAAAATTATTTTTATAATAGTGATTATTTAAGTGTTTTTAATTATTTCTGATTCTAGAAATAATTTAAAATATTAAGAAATTAATTATTTTTTTAAGTTATAGTGAAAATTTTCAGTGTATAATTTTTATTGATTTTCTTATATTTAATCGAATTATTATGCAAATATAATTTATATGATAAATTAACAATAAGATTAATTTTCTGTAGTTTATATCATTGATAATTGCAAAATAATTTAATATATAAAGTTTATATTTTTTCTAAATTTATTAATTGTTGAGAAGTCATCATATAATTTTTGTTAATATTTACCCCTTTCCTTTTATAAAAATAATCTTGTTATAACATTATTAATTAATTATTTTTATATCCTATTAAGTAGAGTATACGAAATATAGGATTACATAGATTAACACTTAAGTATTTTTAAACGGCTTATAAAATCGAATAGGAAATTCATTAACTTCTTATACCCAGAGTAGCCATATTTTATATTATTTCATTGCCTCTTCAAACAACTAATAAATTTAATAAATACGGAGTTATCTACGTTTAACAATTTAAAATGATAAGGATAATTTACCTCTTACTGTTATCTTGGTTGTATAATTAGTTACTCCCATGGCATTACTCACCACGCATGTATAATTACCGCTATTTTCTGCATTTAGATGATGTATAGTAAGTATAGAACTATCTTGTAATATTAATATTTCTACATTTGAGTTAGTAACGATTTCATTTCCATCTTTAAACCATTTAAAATTCAATGGTTTATCGCCTTTTAGCACTGCACATAGTAATTTAGTGCTGTCGCCTTCTATCAGCATATTAGGAAAGGTAAATGGCTGAATGATAGGTACTATACCTGTAATAAAATTAAACATATTACTTTCTGAAATAGGAAAGTTTTTAAATTTAAAAAAAATTATAAATCTAAATGTAATGTGTTAAATTGATATAAAATTAATTATAAAATGATAAAAATTTATCGAATAACATGTCTACTTACCTAAAACGACGTGACTGGTGAAAACAATGCTACAGATCTTCACTATAGTTTTTGATAACATTCTTTGAGTTCAGGGTATTTTTAATGCTAATTATTATATAATTCTTATAAATTTCTGACCAAAGTTAATCATCTCTTTCTCTTCCACTCCGTTGTTTGGATATATCGACATGACAAAGTCAATAAGCGCCCCGACGTGGGCAAAATAGGAACCATTTGTGTAAATTTAGGTAATTCGAAAAGCAATTTACTTTGATTAAACAGAGTTATATTAATTCTCTCCGTTTATAAAGCGTCTTACCCAACACGACGACTTTAATCTTTTTTATCAACGATTTTCCAACGCCATTTGTAGCCACACATTCATATTCAGCAGCATCATCTTCACTTACGGATGATAACATCAATGTTCCATTATGTGACATCACGTCTTGTCTACTCTCAAAGCTTCCTCCTGAATTTTCTACATTATAAAATCATTTTTTAAATTATTTAAGCGTTATTATTGATTTTCTTGGTTTTTATACACATTTACCTATCTTTTTCCAAGTAACTCGAGGTATAGGAAATCCAATTACTTCACAATTAAGCTTAAAATCTTGACCTGATTGAATTTCGACATCATTTGGTTCTAGTACCCAACGAGGAGGTGCTAATGATATATATTTTAAATATAATTTCTTTCATACTTTAAAACATTAAATCTATGTAACTTAAATGAAAGAAGAATTGACTTACCTTCAACTATCATAAGTGAAGTAAAATTTGCAATTTCCGCATTATTTCTTACAATACAAGTGTAATTACCACTATCTTTAATATCGATATTATTGATCGATAAGATAGAGGTGTCCTTTAATATAGAAATATCGGCATTAATTTCGTTTTTTAATTTAATTCCGTTTTTTAACCATTCAAATTGAAATGGCTTTTCGCCTCTGGCTACACTGCACATAATGTTTATGTTATCACCTTCACTTATTTTAGAAGGGAAAATGAGCGGGTGTATTGTAAGTGTATCACCTTTAAAAAATATAAAAATGATTAAATATTTATTTTGATACGTCTTCAATAATAAATCATGAATTATATTAAGGAAAACTATCTATTGAAATTTACTTACCCTTGACAAAACCCAGCAAACAAAGATAAAATCCTAAAATCCTGTACGTATTAATGTGTATCCGTTTAAATGATATATTGTTAAACATTTTCTTTACTTGCTTCTTACTTAATCACACTGACATATCTTCGTAAAAAGTTCGAACCACTCTAAATCGCGAAATATTGGTAAGCAGTGTGTAACATGAATGTATCTTTCTTCCCTCACTAACAATCATCAGCGCCACGTATGAATTAAAATTTGTACTATTTAGGGATCAGTATGAATCTGATAATTTTGTTTCATAAAATTAAGTTTTATTTAAAATATTTATAAATTGACAACCTTACCAAGAACAGTAACTTTAATCATTTTTCTTAAAGGCATTCCTACACCATTTGATGCTTCACATTCATAATTACCATCGTGTGAAGCGCTAACTGGTGATATAATAAGACTGCCATTGGGTGATACGTCTTCACTTTTCTCAATCAAACTTTCTCTATCGTTATGATCTATGAGATATCAAACTTAATTAATAAGTAATAAAGTAAAATGAACCGCGCTCTTTATTTACATACAAATGAGAAGTAAATTCAATAAGAAAATGAATACATAAATAAGCATGCTTACCATTTATTTTCTTCCAAACCACATGAGGTGTTGGAAAGCCAGATACTTTACAATTAAGTTCAATTTTGTCTCCAAAACGCGCATCTATATCAGTTGGCTCTAAAATCCACTTTGGAGGAGCTAGATGTTATGATTTCACAAATGTCAAACATGTTCGACTTAGTTAAAAAATATAATAGTTATTTTCTTAAAACCAAACATACCTTCCACAACCAAAGCAGCTGTATAATTTGATTTATCTACTCNTTGGAAAGCCAGATACTTTACAATTAAGTTCAATTCTGTCTCCAAAATGTGCATCTATATCAGTTGGTTCTAAAATCCACTTTGGAGGAGCTAGAGGTTTCATATGTAATTGATATTCACTTAAGAATTTTCTAAATATATTTTTAGCTGAGACAAAAACCTACCTTCAACAATCAATGCTGCGGTATAATTTGATTTATCCAGTCTGTTATTAACAACACATGTATAGTTTCCACTATCTTTAGAATTTACATCTGCAATTGATAGAATCGAATTGTCTCTTCCTGTGTTTATTTCTATTTTTTTGTCATTGATTAAGACTATTCTATTTTTTAGCCACTGAAATTGCAGTGGTTTTTCACCTTTAGTAACACTGCATAATATCTTTATAGTTTCTCCTTCAGATACTTTCTGAGGTAAAGCAAATGGTTGTATTTTAATCTCTCCTAAGATAAATATATATAGTACATTAAAAATGCAATATGAATCAGTTAGATTGTTTAGTTTATGAAATGTAAATAAATAACAGATTTACTCACCATTTACAAAGACAAATCTTACTACGTGAATTAATAAATATGGGAAAATTATCAGTTGGAGTTTAACGCAAAAAAATTGACACATGTTTTAAATCTCTGAAGAGTTGTAGTTTGTACTCCAACACATATGAAAATAACATCTATTTCATTTGAAGATGGCGATAGAATAAAGACATACAAAGTCACTCAGCGCCACACAGTGCACGAAATACGTATTAAGATTATCAACTATAATTTCCCTAAGAGCTAATGATTTTAAAGATTTGAACTATACTCTTGATAATTTATAACTCAGAAAATAATCTTACCAAGAACAGTTAAAACTATTTCTTTATTAAGAGCTTTCCCCACACCATTTGATATTGTGCATAAGTATCTTCCACTGTCATTTGTTGTGATTTTGGATAATCTTAATATTCCATCGGAAGATATTAATTCTTGCTTTTCGTTTATATCTGTAAATTCATATAAAATTCAGAATTCTCTGAACTGTTTATAATTCATTTATAAACAAATATTTTACCAGATATTTTCCACCAATTAATTTTTGGCTTAGGAGAACTGTTTCCACTGCATTGTAATATTACATCGCTATCAGCAGGTGTTTCAATGTCTTTAGGTTCGATTAACCATGACGGAGGATCTAAAATAAATAATCATAAACGAAAAAAGTACATATAATATATATAAATCATAAAAACCTAAAAACTGTTATTTGAATTATATGCTAAAAATTATGTAATTACCTTCAATTGTTAATAATGCAGTATAGCTATCACTGCCGTGATAATTCTTCACGTTACATGTATAATTACCTCCACTCTCTGAGAGAACTGGATCAATTACAATTACGGAAAATTCTTTAAGAGAACTAATTTTAATATTTTCTAATTTATCAATATCTTTCCCATCTTTATTCCACGAAAATTCTAAAGGAAAGTCTCCTCTTTTAACAGCACAAGTTACTGTTGTCTTCCCTCCAGTTCGTATCACCGATTCAAAATTAAATGGTTGAATTTTGGGAGATTCTAGAAATATAATAGGCATATTAAAAGTGTGCGCTCAATATCTAATTTTACATAAATTATTATTTAGATAAATATGATTTCCTTACCTGCTAGAATCTGAATAATAATCATTGAGACTAAGATCACTATACAGCTTTTCTCACTGAACATCGTAGTTTTTGGCTTCGAAATTTACACGTGTTTTTATAAATCTTGACCTTCAATATCATGAAGTATTCTTATAAAACACGTATGATACGAGAGCTTTGTATTTATACCCTCTTGTTATCTATGTTAAAGCAATGGCTACGGACAAACAGCGCCACACTGTGTGATTTCTTAAAACTAATTTTATGAAATATGNGGATCTAAAAATAATTATAAATTTTAAAATATAGTTATAAAAATTTCAAAACTTACTTGAATTACATAGTAAAGTTCCTTCGATTACCTTCGATTGTTAATAATGCAGTGTAACTATCACTGCCTTGATAATTCTTCACATTACATGTATAATTACCTCCACTTTCTGACAGAACTGGATCAATTATAATTACAGAAAATTCTTTATGAGAACTAATTTTAATATTCTCTACTTTATCAATATCTTTTCCGTCTTTACGCCAAGAAAATTCTAAAGGAAAATCTCCTCTTTCAACAGCACAAGTTACTGTTGTTTTCCCTCCAGTTTGTATTACCGATTGAAAATAAAATGGTTGAATTTTGGGGGATTCTAGAAATATAATTTCTGTATTAAAAATGTGTGAGCAATATATACTATGGATAAAATTATTAGAATTTAAAAAATACTGAATTCCTTACCTGCTAGACTCTGGATAATGATTGAAATTATAATCACTACACAACTTTTCAGAATGAATGTCATAATTTTCAGTTGTTTATACAGATCTGGAACGTCTATATCATGAGGTGTTCTTATAAAACACATACGATACGAGAGCTTTGTATTTATGCGTCGTCGTTACCAATGCTAAAGCAAAGGCTACTGACAAAGGGCGCCACTCTGTGTGATTTCTTAAAACTAATTTTATGAAATATGGTTTTGTGCATTGATATAATTATTATAAATAAATAGAGTATTAAATTCAGATGCAAAATTCCTCCAATTTAAAAATATTTTACGATAGACTATTAATCAGCAATCATCATTCCATTTTTAAAAATTTTAATGAATATCTTACCAAGTACTGTCACGCGAATGACTTTTTGAATTTGACCAATTTCATTTTCGGCTTTACATACATAATTTCCACCATCTTCTGATTCTACACTTGATATTGTAAGCGTAGAGTTTCCATATTGTATACCTAATGATTCTATTCTTTTGCCAGTTTCTATATATAAAATATATAAAAAGTTATAATTCATTATCTTAAAATAAGCTTATCTTTAAAAAATAAAAGATGTCAAATTTACCGGATATTTTCTTCCAAACTATCTTTGGTGTTGGATATCCTGCAGCAAAACATTCGATTTGAATAGAAACTCCTACTTTGACATCAATATCTTGAGGTTCCATAAGCCATCTTGGAGGTGCTGAATATTATGAATGTCTTAAACTAACTTATTTTCATGCTTAAAATATCATAAATATATGTACATTATAAAATCATATGTCCATACCTTCTACAGCTAATAAACTTGTATGATTTGTAGATCCAAAATTGTTACTTGCAGTACAAGTATAGTTACCAGCATCATTAATGTTAATACTATTTATTAAGAGAATAGACATGTCTTTATGATAAGTAATTTCAATGTTTTTATTAGAAGTAATTTCTTGACCATCTTTAAACCACCGAAAATTTACAGGATCAGCACCTTCAACCAAAGTACAGAGAAATTTTGTTTTTTGTCCTACAGACAAATTCGGTGGAAAATTGAAAGGCTGTATTTTTGGAACATTATCTAGAGAAATATATAAATATGATTTGATATATAAAGACGCTTCTATTATATAGAATTTAAATGAGATAATTTTTATTAAAAAAATACTACTTACTATTATCAGATATATCGGATGCAACTGAGATAATCCATATCGAAAACACTACAAATATAGTAATACTCATTTTTGATTTAAAAGCCAGACAATATGTGAAAAATTCTGCTTGATATTGCTATCGGAGAGACAGTCGCTTATACGCTGTAGAACGGCGATAGAGGCAATGGCTCATTCTTTCATACAAACTAAAGCGCCACTTAGCGTTTGCATTTGTAACTATTGTTGAAAGCTTTTTTTGGCAGTATTTTTTACAATTTTTAAAGACTAAGATCATCTTATATATTTTATATCACCCCACAAAAATTCTTACCAAGTATAGTTAACTTGATAATTTTTTTAATTTCACCGACTCCATTATTTGCTTTACAAACATATCTTCCACTGTCACTAGAAGTTGGAGAATTTAATTCCAGCGTTGCGTTTTGAGATTTAGAAAATATCTCTTCTATTTCTTGACCATTTTCTGAAAATGTAAATGGGATCAGTATTGATGGCAAAACTCTAAAAGTAAAGTTAAAATAACGAATTCGTTCACATTACCGTTCATTCTCCTCCAAGATACTTTTGGAATAGGAAATCCTGTAGCCGAACATTTAATTTTAATAGAATTTCCGGAAGTAATATCTATATCTTGAGGTTCGGAAATCCACCTTGGTGGAGCTATATTACCAATGGGTATTTGTAATATGGCTTCTAATTTTCATAAATACCAAAATATACAAATACTCATAAAAGCATAAAATATTACCTTCGACAGCTAGTAAACTGGTATGATTAACCGAACCAAATTTGTTGCTTGCAATGCAAGTATAATTACCAGCATCTTCGATATTTATATTGTTAAATATGAGAATGGATATATCCCTAAGTTTGGTTATTTCTATATTCTTATTTCCTGTAATTTCCTGGCCGTCTTTAAACCAACGAAAACTAACTGGATGAGCACCTTCTACTAATGTGCATAAAAATTTAGTACTTTGTCCAACAGATAAATTTGGCGGAAAGTTAAAAGGCTGTATTTTAGGACTATTATCTGTAAAAATTTAACAATTATCAAAATAAAACAATAATATCAGCTATTATAACTACTAAATTATATCTTATCAAATTATATATCAAAGTAATTTAGAACTGATCGATTGAGACCAGATTATTATAATAATAATGTGGTGTAATTCAAGAATTCAATGAATTAAATCTTAAAAGAAACACAAATAAAATATTACTTACTATTGTCAGATTTATCAGCTGTGATATTTAATATCCAAACGTTCAAAATTATTAGTAACTTTATCTTCATTTCTGTAGTCTTATCCTAAATTATTAAATATCGCGACTCACTCTTAAAGCTGCGCTACTTTCACAGGCAACAGCAACGAACAACAAATAATGTGGAATGGCTCCTTCTCTCAATTCTTTCTCACCTGGAGCGCCACATGGTGACTATATTTCATATTTCTATACGCTAGCGTTTAATTCAAGCTTTATTTGGTTTCCTTGAAAACCGTTTTTACGAAAAAATTTGTACTTAAAAATGGATTATTTCAATAACTATTATACTTTGCATATAAGTAAATCGAATAAACTGTCTTTAAAAACTATTTATAAAAATTCTCGTTTGTACAGATTAACAATTTCAAGTCAAAATAAATCTCCGTGTCTTACCGAGTATACTTATTCTAATAATTTTTTGAAGACCACCAATTCCATTTTCAGCTCGGCATATATAACTACCTTCATCTTTAAGTCCTGCCGACGATAATTTTAAACTAACATTTTCGCTTTGTAAAGCCAATGGTTCCATTACTTGGCCGTCCTCTAGCATAATGAATTCGAGAAACTGTGACTTTTAAACTCAAAATAATAGAAGTAACTTGTTCAAAGGATTACCGGTGAATCTTTTCCAAGATATTTTCGGCAATGGAAATCCTGATGCTGAGCATTCAATTTGAACAGGCTTACCAACTCTCACATCAACGTCTTGAGGCTCAGAGATCCATCTCGGAGGTGCTGCATTAACGTTCAGTTAATCGTTTTTTATATTTAAAAATATAAAATATATATATATATATTTAGCCAAAAATTAAGGAGTTTCATAATACACGAATATGTTTCATCATTTATTTCGTTAATTTACCATTAGCGAAATAAATTAATTATTGAATACAAAATCAACAAATTGTAATATGACTATTATTTACCAGATAAAAAGGCCTATATAATTTTTTCAAATTTAATTAAAATTAATTACGCAGAATTAACGAAACTAAATCATAAAATACTGGTCCTTTAATTTTATGGCTAAGTGGTAATACTTAGAAGCATGTGCATACCATCAACAGCTAATAAACTCGTGTGATTGATCGAACCGAAATTGTTAGTGGCGGTGCAAGTGTAATTCCCAGAATCTTTAACTCCAATACTATTAATTATTAAAATTGATATATCCTTTAAAGTAGTTATTTCTATATTATTACTCGAAGTAATTTCTTGGCCATCTTTAGACCATTCAAAATTAACAGGATCTGAACCTTGTATAACAGTACATAATATCTTTGCACTTTGTCCTGCTGAGAGATTTGGAGGGAAATAAAATGGCTGAATTTTTAATGTTGTACCTATAAAAACAAATAATAATAATCTACAATTTGAAGTTTTCGGCTGAATTTAAATTATAATATTGAATGAAATTATTGTACTTACCACTGCGACGGATTTCTCCAATCACAAATGATCCGCTGAAGCAAATTATTAAAAGTAACAACATTTTTCTAAATTCAGTCTATCACAAAATTATAGGTTCATCTTCGTTTTATATTAATCTAGATATCAGCATAAGTTTAACAAATACTTTGGTTGCATCGCAGTCAGTGTGTTTAATGATAGTTTCCTGTTAATAATTTCTCATGATCGAGCGCCGCGCAATGGTACTAATATGTACTATACACATACAACAACATGTTTCACAGAAAAAAATGTTCGAAATGTTTGTGAAAACAATTATTTTGAATAATGAGTTTTATTGATCTATTTAAAATTTTAAAACATTTAATAATGCTATTTATTGATAAAAATTTAAATAAAAATGCAATTATGAATTAATTACGTACATATTAGTAATTCGATATTTAAAATTAAGAAATTCTTACCACGAACAATTAAAGCAATTGTTTTCTTTAAACTACTTCCTACGTTATTTGATGCTTCACATTGGTACATTCCAGCATCTTCCTCAGTTATACTCTTTATGTGCAATGAACCATTTTTTATTTTAATTTCATCATTTAATTTCTCTGTTGTTTTATCTGAATATAATAGATTAGAAATTATTCATGCACACATTTAGTTATAGAGAATAAATTAAAATTGTATTTACCTGAAATTTTTCTCCAGATAATGTGTGGTTCTGGTGATCCATAAGCTTCGCAATTTAAATTGATCTCATCTCCAATAGACGTTTCTAAATCAGATGGCTCTTTACGCCAAACTGGAGGTGCTTTAAACAAAAACTATGTACTTTTGTACAAATTTTAAGATTTAAAAGTTATTATGTATATTTAATATTAAGAATTTACCTTCGACATGTAGCAAAACAGATAAGCTATCACTTCCAGCACTGTTACTAGCTATGCATGTATAATTACCAGAATTAGTTGTGTCTACTGGGTCTATGACTATAACAGAAAATTTACTGTGACTTTCTATTTCGATATTTTTATAAGCATCTACATTTTTCCCGTCTTTTAACCAACGAAACGATAGAGGTATTTCTCCCTTTTCTACAGAACAAATTGCACTTGTTCGGCTATTTATATGAACAATTGGAGGAAAAGAAAATGGTTGTAATTTTGGTATCTCTGAAAAAATATCATTAATTAAAGAGTTGACACCAAATGCAAGTTTTAATCTATTAAAGAAATGTAGCTCACCTTTTGTCAGTGCACATGTTATCATCAGCATAATTAAGCAAATACACAACATAGTCCAATTTCTTACTTGTTTATAAAACTATAGAATGACTGATATTTAAAACACAACTCAACAGTTTGATATTTAAATCACTGAGTAAATTTTCTCTAAACTTAATATATATTGTTTAAATTCTACCGACCACACTTGGCAATGTTAGATAATGGCGACAAGAAACTGATTTGTATATAGACAAGTTGCGCCACTTAGTGGAAGGAAAACGAACTGTGAGTGAAAATACTTTAATAACTCTTAAATCGTTTATTTTGGCAAATTTCTGTAATAACATTTGCTGTGCTAGCGATATTGAAAAATTAATATTTCAAAAATTAAAATAATTAGCTTTAACTAACCAACAACTGTTAAGGAAACTGTTTTGGTCAGAGATCTCCCAATTCCATTTTTTGCTTCACAAACGTATGTACCATCGTCATCTGAAGTCACTGAAGTAAATGACAAAATGCCATTAGTCGATTCAACAAATATTTCGGTAGGAATAGCAGATTGCGGATTATCTACGGAAACATAAAAGCTAATCAGTTTTTAAATATTTTTCTGTTGATAAAGTAAAAGGAATAAAAATAATGACTGCAATTACCCGACAGTTTTTTCCAAGTTATAGTTGGCTGTGGAAATCCAGAAGCGTGGCAAGTAAAATTCACAATTTCTCCTTGGAGCACTGATTTATCAGAAGGTTCCACTGTCCAACTAGGTGGAGCTATTCAAAATTTAACACAAAAGTGAAACTTAACAGAAACATTTTCATTAAAATATACAGTTCAAAGTATTTGCACAATGAGAATTGAATGATTTTATATAACAACAACATTCATGTGAAATTTCTGAAAAACGAAAAATTATAATATATATTTGCTTCATAACAGTGCCATTTTTGAAAAACAGTCATTCCATAGACTATTTATTATAACTAAAAAACATTATTTTATGAATCTCACCTTCAACAATCAACATACTACTAAAACTCGTGGATCCTTGGCTATTTCTTACAGTGCATGTATAATTGCCTGAATCTCCTGCTCTAACATTGTTTATTATTAACACACTAGTTGATATATCTCTCAGTTTACTAATTTCAATATTTTCAATAGTCTTAATTTCTGTTCCATTTTTCAACCATTGAAATTCCAAAGGTTTAGCCCCTTTTGTAACCGTGCAGAATGCTTTGGCTGTATCACCAACGCTTATTTTTTCAGGAAAATGAAATGGTTGTAAATTAGGAATTCCGCCTAAAAACAGAAATTTTATGTGAAATTGTAAAAGTTCTTTTCAATTACTAATATTAGAATTAACATTGATTTACGCAGCGAAATTAACAGTAACTTGGAATACCCGTAGCATTCACTAAATATGAATACGATCAGCTAAATAAGAAAACAATGAAGCTTACTTTCGGAATATACAGAAGCAGATACGTGAATAACAGTAAGCCAAATGCTTATTCTTCTCAAACTGAGGCCAAAAGTCATGATTCTCTAACTAAAATTGCACAGATTTCCAAGTTGTTGTTCAACACTACTAGTAACGTTGAGACTCTCTGAAATGCATAAAGCAACTCATTCTACTACACTTGCAACTCAGCGCCACACGGTGAATGAAATTGGTATTATAACATAAATAATATAATTTTGAAAATTTCTTACTTTATATTTTAACGTATTATTTGTATTTTTAAAATTAATAATTGAAAATGATTCATAATTTTAAAGTATTTCGAAATTTATATGTGTCTATACATGTATATGTATTCTTTTAAAATATACATTTACATCCTATTTATAATATTTACTTAACATATTCAAATATTAGTAGAATGAGAAATCAAGAATGAGTCTTCTCATTTTTTTGACGTAAAAGAGAATATTTCATTTGATTCATATCAATTAATTACATAAGCAATAAAGTTATACATTTTTAATATATGCATCCAGAGATTTCTTTAGAGTAATTTAATCTAGAGGAACAAGGAACAATCCATTATCCTGCGAATGTCTCCACTTTTTGACGTGATAATATAACAGTTTTGGAACAATTCATAGAAATGAATGGATGTACAGATATGTTTAGTATCTTCCTATTATGTATCTTCAGAGATGTAAAAATGGAATTCTGGATCAGCATATTATACCATTATATGATTCTGCAGATAAAAATTAAATAATGAAGAAATATATAGCATAAGGCGAAGACGAGTGCAGTCTTTTCTTCACGAACATTCTACAAACGCATTCAACAAAAGTGCGCTGTTGTCCTCAATATCTTGTATTTATCTTATTTACTGATGAAGCTGATTTTAGACGTGACGGGGTCTTCAGCTACCTTAACAATCACATCTGGAGCATTGACGACTCTCATTCAGCGCGACAGAACAAACATTAACATCAGTTGAGTCTAAACGTTTGGGCTGAAATGGTGCATGATCATTTAATATGTCTGACATTTTTACCTCCGCATCTGACATTTATTTGCAGTTATTTCGAAATGAATTGCACTATTTAATGGACGATTTATATCTGAACGTCATCCTACAAATATAGTTCATGAACGATAGCGCCTTGGCTCACTTCAGTCGGAGAATTCATTAGTATTCGAATGGCTATTTTCCTCAAAAATGTATTTGTTGCGGGTGATCCGTTAAATGGTCTGCTCAATCATCGAATTTGATGAACCTATCGGATTTTTTTTTTTTTTATCTCTGAGACATTTAAAGTACTGTACATTGACATTTTAAGACTGTGTATCGAAAACGAATGAGAGCAAATACGTAACATTAGGAATATTTAACAAGAGTATGAAACACAAGCCAAGAGGATCTATCGAAACAGCAGGATACCATTTTGAATAAATTTGTAAGAAAATTTAGTTTTGGGTTTACTTTCTTTTTCTTTGTTTCGGTTGGATTGCATTTTTTAATCATACTTTTTTAAAATTTGAGGACAAGACACTAATTTGAGGAGGAGAGCATATATTTTAAATTAAATAAATGAATAAAGATATGATTAAAAATTTCATCCTGGCATTGTGACGATGTCACAATAAATATTTGCTCGTTGCATTTAAAATTCAATTCAATAAAACGAATTTAGAGAAAAAGGACATTTACAAAGTTATGCCATTGCACGCTTCAAGTAACGTGACTTTCGGTTTGCAAATCAATCGGGGCCTCCTGTCCCTAATTTTTCTATATCTGGTCTCGGCTTTCATCTATCTAACTTCGTTCTCGAGATTAAGGAAAGACAACGGACGGACTACAGTGGGAATTTATAGGTCTATAAATTTTTCAAATTGCAGCCCAATTATTCTTGTTTGGCAATTTTTTCTATAAATATTATCTAAATAAACTGTTTTAGATGTTTAAAAAAATATGATCAATCATAACTTTTCCATACTTTTTTATGCTGAAGACAATAAAATCATTTTTATGGATTGTTTGAAATTTATATAATTCCTTATTACATTTTAATATTAAATTTTATACAAATATGTATTCATTATATTATATATGTAATGAAAGTATTATTTATTTCTTGTTTACAAAGAAAAATATCAAATAATAATATTGATAATTCATATTTAAAATTATTCTGCAAAACGAATTACTGTAATACGTCTTATAATGCTCTTTTCAACAGCGTATATAACTGTAAGTTGCCCATATAATTTCAAAAAACATATAATTTCAAAAAACAACAGAAATACTATACCTGTGATAGATGAAGAAAGTTAAATGTGATTATCAGAATCACAATTATTACGACTAATTGCAATTTTATTAAATTGGAAGAAGTGTATTATAATTTTTTAATAGAAGTTCTTCAATAGTAGGAAAAGACCTTATGAAAATTTTTGTAATATCATAAATAATTTTCTAATAAAAGGAATTGCCTTAAACTATTTTCAATAAATCTGAAAAATAATGTGCATAAATGAAAGATTAAGTATATGTATAACATATACATATTTTACGAATGAATACAGTAGAGCGTCGTTTATCCGAATCAATTGGGGACTGGGGTTGTTCGGATAACTTATTTTTCGGATAACCAATTATGTACGAAAAAATATATTAATTTATCCCGTGTTGAAATTTTTCTCCGTTGCGTGTCGCTTCGCGTTGAATTTTCGTCGATGTTAAGCCTAACGAAGACTATTGTATCGTTAAAAATTATTTTTTTATTTTGTACAAACAAAATAAATATATTGAAAAATATAAAAACAATAAAAAATTATACTTCAGAAGTTAATTTAGTATCAAAAACGTAAAATATTTGAGTAGCTGAAGACATAGCCAAAGATTACAGCGCCACAGCACTGGCGAAAATTTAAATTTGTTGACTGGAATTCCTTCGGATAACCGACGTTTCGAATAACCGACCTTCGGATAAACGACGCTCTACTGTATTTTCTATACTGTATTGTTGTAATTTTTTTTCTTTGTTCTACTAATACATTGTAAATTTTTAATACAATCATAAAAAATTTAGTTTATATCATTAAATATATCTCGTAACTGTAATATATATTAACATATAATAACATGTAATATATATAACATATAATATTAACATATAATATATGTAATATATAATTAAATATATCTCGTAACATAAATATATTTACCTTCTACTATTAAACGGCTTGTGTAATTTGTCGAACCGCCTGGATTACGTGCGATGCATGTATAATTGCCAGTATCTTTATAAGTGACTCGATGTATTATCAATATCGATATGTCTTTCAATTTCGTAATTTCAATATTATCATTACTGTCCACTTCTTTATTATTTTTCATCCATTGAAAATTAATTGGTTTGATTCCTTTAGTTACGGTGCATAATACTTTTGTACTTTCTCCTTCCACAACACGTTCGGGAAAATTGAAAGGTTGAATTTTTGGTTCGGATCCTTAAAATAAAAATCTAATTAAAATTTTCATTTTTGAAATATTAACTTTTAAAATATATTTTTATACACCGACAAGACTAATAATAACATAACAATGAAAACAGGAAATTATATACATAAATAAATTCAGGTACAATTTCAAAATATAATTGCTTTTATATTTAAAACAAAAACCATAAATCTTAATAAATAAAGGATTTACATTACAAGCAGTCGATATATATGATTCTCATTCTGATTGAAGTAAAACACAAATATCAATGATAATCGATGTTATTCTTCAATCAAATTTAATTACACAATATTAAATTCAGGTGAAAATATATTGTTATTAGATAAATATTTTTGAGTTCTTAAAGCTATAGAAAAGCTCTTGGCGTTAAGAATTCCAAAATATTTATCTATGTGGTCGCGATATGAACACAAAACAATAATGCATCCCATGCTTGTATTCATAACAATAGAAACGTTGAGATTTTTGATTATCTGTATTTATGTTTGTAGCTATAAATTTGAAATATGTTTCATTGATCTGTTCATATTGATGTCTAAATACTCTGTTTACTTTATCTAAAAATAATAAATATTATTTTCAATTAAAATACATTGAGATCTTTTTTATTTTAATTTTTTTGTCAGTCTATATTTCAATCCTGAAGTTTCTTCAATTACAATGAAATTTGAGAAATTTGTTCATTAAGGATACATGTTATATTTTGAATAAGAAGTGTTAACACTCATCTACGAATTAAAGAAATGTAAAACTTTTATTAGAAATTTATATTTGTAACGTCAAGGCGGCACATGCAATCAGGTGATACGAGAACATTATTCTCGAAGTGAATATTTCTGCCGAAAATTTTTTAATTCATAAAAACTTCATTGCTTCGAGACATTTTGCTGATAAATTTCCATGTGAAAAACGAAAGTTATAAAAAATGTAAACAGATGTCATAATAAATAGTATTTTCTTATAAAAGAAGCAATAATTGAAAACCATAAACTCCTCAGATTTTAAAAGTAGCCTATATTATCATCATTTTGGATGCCAAGTACTCATTTTCATTATCAATAAATAATGTTAGAAAAATATAAGATATTTTTATATACAGATAAGTGTCGAATGACTAGTGTTTTAAATTTATAATTGAATTTGTAAGAATTTGAAAACTTGGAAATTTTAACTATAGACAATCCTAGAAAGTCGAGGATTACCTATAGTTACAATTCGCGCTTTTGTACATATCAGTACTTTGATATTCCTAAACTGGTTTTTAAATACCAAATTCGAACTTTCTTATAATTTTAGCCTACAAACAATAATTTAAAAGTATCGTGCAATATCACTTTCTGCCAATTTTGCTTTTGGTAACATCTGAATTATTGCAAAAATAAAATTTTATTGTTTAATCTATGGTTTTAATGTTTTAAATGTTTTATCCATTCTAATATATTCGCTGCAAAAACAAAATTTCCTATTTAAATAAGAATTATATTTTATAATTTTTTCCTATACGGTTTTACATATCCGAAAGTCGTGTACGAATCTCATTCAGTCCGAAAACGAAGAGTATCTGTATATTATCATTTGCAATGGAAATGAACACTTTATGTCCAAACCGTAATGTATGTTTTTAAAAACTTTTATATACCGTAACGCGAAATTCACATTTCCATTCAAAAAGAAAAATGACGAAAATAGAAAAACTTACTTGTCAAAAATAAAAAAAAAAATAAAAAAATGTTATACTGTACTGGATTTTGTTGCCAAACAGAATGTTTACATTATAGAATCACTCGTTTATAATGTTGATTCTTCTGATATTATTTGTTTATTAAGAGATGCAGCAGTATTATGGAAATCCATTATTTTGAATAATAAGTAAATCTTTGACTCCGATTGGAACAGCTATTAAGATTTGTTTCAATAGTTAAAACATTAGCGTATTACTGAAAAGCATCTCTAGATTCTTCCAGGTTTGAATGCTTTTTATAAATCTAGGTCTTGTGATTTACTTCCTTTGTTAAATTTCCATTATATTTGTGTGATACTTAATGAAAAAACTAACTTTATACAGAAAATGTGGCTGAAATTAACTGATATAAATTACATAGTATGTTAAATTAATGTTTAAGACACGCGTATAAATATTAAATACGATATATGTATTTAAATATATCATCGATTTAATATTTTCGTTTATTAAGTTTCATACCCAATTCATAGTTTATAAAAACGACGTTCTTTTTTGACTTATAATTTATCATAACTATTCAGAAAAATAAAATGCAAAACTTACCCACTTCCATAGATATATAAAACGGGAATGTAATAACCAGTAACAATCGACACAGCATTCTTATTTACGAAGGTAGTAAGTTCAATTTAACAATATATTCAAGAAACTTAACACCGAAGGTCAAATAATTAATTAAGCATTCGTCGACATAAACATTTAGTCCCGTGATTGTTGTTGACGTTAAAGATTTTTCGACACTGTAAAATTCAAGTAACTCCTATTGCACTACAAATCCATTTGTGAAGTCCTAGAATAAAAGATTCTATCTAGCGCCGCATGGTGTTAAAATAATGCATTAAATATAATTTTCATTAAATTTCAAAAACTTTCATAAATCTATTATTTCTATCAATTTTTTAAAATGTGTCCAATATTTTTAAAAGTGAATTATTAATATTCAGTTAAGACCTTTACATTGTTGTTATTCATTATTTTTTTCAATTTTCAGTTATAATGATAAATACACGGGAAATACAAATTCAAAATCTTATAAACACAAATTTTATGTACACAAATTCAATGCTTGATTTAAAAAAAAAAAAGTAAATTTGTAATTTTTAGCTTATATGATTGAAATTACTTCGATAACCAAGAAGAAAATTCAATTCAGTATGATGATCTGTAAGATTTAATATCACTTTTAAAATATTCTCTTTTGTAGATTTTAACGGAATTTGTAGGCTAAATTTATTGCATGGCATGCATGATAGAAGAAAGAATTTTATTAAATATTTAATTACACATGCGTATTAACATCAAAAATGTAAAATATTAATTGTAAAACATCTTCGATAGGATGTTCAATCTCCTGGCAATATAAGCTTGATGACGATTCGGCACGTTGCAAGTAAAGCTGTTAATGACGACTTGAATGATTAATTGCCAATCCTGCAAAGAATTTAGATCTACATTTGTAAGTGTAGAAAATGTAATGAAACTGCAGTTCGTCTTGAAAAAGCGTCTCAAACATATTCAATATGATTTAGGACAGATAAAACTATAATCTATTCGGACTACGATTTTATTTTTGACATACTGGTCTACCAAACAAAATTTGTGAAAGGCATTATTGTTCATTAATATGGCTTCAGAATACATTGCTGCAAAAAATGAATGAACATAAGATTCCAGAATCTCATTGCGATACCTAATATGTTGCAAGACTTCCCGAGAAGACATAAGATTTTTGTAGCCATTGATTGTGATGTGACCTACACCGTCAAGTCGAAATCTCAAAATTATCTTTTCCTAAAATATTTGTGTACTGGTCGTCATTCGCGCCTGACCAACGACTTGCCACTTGGAGTTTTCCGGATTTTATTCGTGTCTCTTAATTAATACCTAAATAGAGGCAAGTTTCCCGTAGAAAGACTTTCAGGGGACATTCCTTTTGGCAGATTGCCTACTTGTTACGCTACTTTATCCCGTTAATCCAATCCAAAATATTTGTAGGATGATATTAGATTCTAATCGAAAATCAATTTAAATATTTCATTGAGACTCGTCTGTGAAGAGTATACCATTGACTTTGATTTCAATCTTAATGTTCTCAATACAAATTTAATCGAGTCTTCTCAGGAAAAATCAGAGATACAATTAGTCGTCTTTTTTAAAGAAAACCTTTAAGAATCTTTCTAAACAAACTTTGCTGTGAGACAACTTTTCGTACAGATTCTGTGAAGTTTGAAAATGTTGTGATAGTTCTTGCGGATTTTCAGGTAAACGGAGTCGATTTCCTCCTTTTAATTTCTGGTCGACTCCCGTACAATAGGTGTCTTTCTACAATGCAATCTACTGAAATCATTTGACTTACATTGGTTTTGGTTTTCATTTATTTCGTAAGAAACTTTTTTTTTT
>NW_019384644.1:185076-194212 GCF_000671375.1 Centruroides sculpturatus | reverse complement strand
GCTACTCAAATATTTTACGTTTTTGATACTAAATTAACTTCTGAAGTATAATTTTTTATTGTTTTTATATTTTTCAATATATTTATTTTGTTTGTACAAAATAAAAAAATAATTTTTAACGATACAATAGTTTTCGTTAGGCTTAACATCGACGAAAATTCAACGCGAAGCGACACGCAACGAAGAAAAATTTCGAAATCGGATACGTTAAACTATTTTTTCGTACGTAAATCAGTTATCCGAAATATCAGTTATCCGGACAACTTCAGTCCCCAATTGATTCGGAAAATCGACGCTCTACTGTATATCTTTTTTCAACTGTACCATTTAGTTTTTCTGTAACAAGTCTATATCCACTTAAACATTTATTAATGTCGATGAGTAAGACCAATGTAGCTTTAAAATATGAAATAGAAATTATAAGGTTCCTCACAACAAAAAATTGACAGGAAAACCTTTAAAAAATGTTTAGGTGTGTCAGCCAAAAGAGAAAGAATGCAAGGAAAATTTTTGAAACCGATTATTTCTTAAAGGATTTTTTAATTTATTTTTTTTTTATTATTCTTATTATGTTTTGCTCACGTAGAATAGCCTANATAAAAATCTAATTAAAATTTTCATTTTTGAAATATTAACTTTTAAAATATATTTTTATACACCGACAAGACTAATAATAACATAACAATGAAAACAGGAAATTATATACATAAATAAATTCAGGTACAATTTCAAAATATAATTGCTTTTATATTTAAAACAAAAACCATAAATCTTAATAAATAAAGGATTTACATTACAAGCAGTCGATATATATGATTCTCATTCTGAGTGAAGTAAAACACAAATATCAATGATAATCGATGTTATTCTTCAATCAAATTTAATTACACAATATTAAATTCAGGTGAAAATATATTGTTATTAGATAAATATTTTTGAGTTCTTAAAGCTATAGAAAAGCTCTTGGCGTTAAGAATTCCAAAATATTTATCTATGTGGTCGCGATATGAACACAAAACAATAATGCATCCCATGCTTGTATTCATAACAATAGAAACGTTGAGATTTTTGATTATCTGTATTTATGTTTGTAGCTATAAATTTGAAATATGTTTCATTGATCTGTTCATATTGATGTCTAAATACTCTGTTTACTTTATCTAAAAATAATAAACATTATTTTCAATTAAAATACATTGAGATCTTTTTTATTTTAATTTTTTTGTCAGTCTATATTTCAATCCTGAAGTTTCTTCAATTACAATGAAATTTGAGAAATTTGTTCATTAAGGATACATGTTATATTTTGAATAAGAAATGTTAACACTCATCTACGAATTAAAGAAATGTAAAAATTTTATTAGGAATTTATATTTGTAACGCCAAGGCGGCAAATGCAATCAGGTGATACGAGAACATTATTCTCGAAATGAATATTTCTGCCGAAAAATTTTTAATTCATAAAAACTTCATTGCTTCGAGACATTTTGCTGATAAATTTCCATGTGAAAAACGAAAGTTATAAAAAATGTAAACAGATGTCATAATAAATAGTATTTTCTTATAAAAGAAGCAATAATTGAAAACCATAAACTCCTCAGATTTTAAAAGTAGCCTATATTATCATCATTTTGGATGCCAAGTACTCATTTTCATTATCAATAAATAATGTTAGAAAAATATAAGATATTTTTATATACAGATAAGTGTCGAATGACTAGTGTTTTAAATTTATAATTGAATTTGTAAGAATTTGAAAACTTGGAAATTTTAACTATAGACAATCCTAGAAAGTCGAGGATTACCTATAGTTACAATTCGCGCTTTTGTACATATCAGTACTTTGATATTCCTAAACTGGTTTTTAAATACCAAATTCGAACTTTCTTATAATTTTAGCCTACAAACAATAATTTAAAACTATCGTGCAATATCACTTTCTGCCAATTTTGCTTTTGGTAACATCTGAATTATTGCAAAAATAAAATTTTATTGTTTAATCTATGGTTTTAATGTTTTAAATGTTTTATCCATTCTAATATATTCGCTGCAAAAACAAAATTTCCTATTTAAATAAGAATTCTATTTTATAATTTTTTCCTATACGGTTTTACATATCCGAAAGTCGTGTACGAATCTCATTCAGTCCGAAAATCGAAGAGTATCTGTATATTATCATTTGCAATGGAAATGAACACTTTATGTCCAAACCGTAATGTATGTTTTTAAAAACTTTTATATACCGTAACGCGAAATTCACATTTCCATTCAAAAAGAAAAATGACGAAAATAGAAAAACTTACTTGTCAAAAATAAAAAAAAAAATAAAAAAATGTTATACTGTACTGGATTTTGTTGCCAAACAGAATGTTTACATTATAGAATCACTCGTTTATAATGTTGATTCTTCTGATGTTATTTGTTTATTAAGAGATGCAGCAGTATTATGGAAATCCATTATTTTGAATAATAAGTAAATCTTTGACTCCGATTGGAACAGCTGTTAAGATTTGTTTCAATAGTTAAAACATTAACGTATTACTGAAAGGCATCTCTAGATTCTTCCAGGTTTGAATGCTTTTTATAAATCTAGGTCTTGTGATTTACTTCCTTTGTTAAATTTCCATTATATTTGTGTGATACTTAATGAAAAAACTAACTTTATACAGAAAATGTGGCTGAAATTAACTGATATAAATTACATAGTATGTTAAATTAATGTTTAAGACACGCGTATAAATATTAAATACGATATATGTATTTAAATATATCATCGATTTAATATTTTCGTTTATTAAGTTTCATACCCAATTCATAGTTTATAAAAACGACGTTCTTTTTTGACTTATAATTTATCATAACTATTCAGAAAAATAAAATGCAAAACTTACCCACTTCCATAGATATATAAAACGGGAATGTAATAACCAGTAACAATCGACACAGCATTCTTATTTACGAAGGTAGTAAGTTCAATTTAACAATATATTCAAGAAACTTAACACCGAAGGTCAAATAATTAATTAAGCATTCGTCGACATAAACATTTAGTCCCGTGATTGTTGTTGACGTTAAAGATTTTTCGACACTGTAAAATTCAAGTAACTCCTATTGCACTACAAATCCATTTGTGAAGTCCTAGAATAAAAGATTCTATCTAGCGCCGCATGGTGTTAAAATAATGCATTAAATATAATTTTCATTAAATTTCAAAAACTTTCATAAATCTATTATTTCTATCAATTTTTTAAAATGTGTCCAATATTTTTAAAAGTGAATTATTAATATTCAGTTAAGACCTTTACATTGTTGTTATTCATTATTTTTTTCAATTTTCAGTTATAATGATAAATACACGGGAAATACAAATTCAAAATCTTATAAACACAAATTTTATGTACACAAATTCAATGCTTGATTTAAAAAAAAAAAAGTAAATTTGTAATTTTTAGCTTATATGATTGAAATTACTTCGATAACCAAGAAGAAAATTCAATTCAGTATGATGATCTGTAAGATTTAATATCACTTTTAAAATATTCTCTTTTGTAGATTTTAACGGAATTTGTAGGCTAAATTTATTGCATGGCATGCATGATAGAAGAAAGAATTTTATTAAATATTTAATTACACATGCGTATTAACATCAAAAATGTAAAATATTAATTGTAAAACATCTTCGATAGGATGTTCAATCTCCTGGCAATATAAGCTTGATGACGATTCGGCACGTTGCAAGTAAAGCTGTTAATGACGACTTGAATGATTAATTGCCAATCCTGCAAAGAATTTAGATCTACATTTGTAAGTGTAGAAAATGTAATGAAACTGCAGTTCGTCTTGAAAAAGCGTCTCAAACATATTCAATATGATTTAGGACAGATAAAACTATAATCTATTCGGACTACGATTTTATTTTTGACATACTGGTCTACCAAACAAAATTTGTGAAAGGCATTATTGTTCATTAATATGGCTTCAGAATACATTGCTGCAAAAAATGAATGAACATAAGATTCCAGAATCTCATTGCGATACCTAATATGTTGCAAGACTTCCCGAGAAGACATAAGATTTTTGTAGCCATTGATTGTGATGTGACCTACACCGTCAAGTCGAAATCTCAAAATTATCTTTTCCTAAAATATTTGTGTACTGGTCGTCATTCGCGCCTGACCAACGACTTGCCACTTGGAGTTTTCCGGATTTTATTCGTGTCTCTTAATTAATACCTAAATAGAGGCAAGTTTCCCGTAGAAAGATTTTCAGGGGACATTCCTTTTGGCAGATTGCCTACTTGTTACGCTACTTTATCCCGTTAATCCAATCCAAAATATTTGTAGGATGATATTAGATTCTAATCGAAAATCAATTTAAATATTTCATTGAGACTCGTCTGTGAAGAGTATACCATTGACTTTGATTTCAATCTTAATGTTCTCAATACAAATTTAATCGAGTCTTCTCAGGAAAAATCAGAGATACAAATAGTCGTCTTTTTTAAAGAAAACCTTTAAGAATCTTTCTAAACAAACTTTGCTGTGAGACAACTTTTCGTACAGATTCTGTGAAGTTTGAAAATGTTGTGATAGTTCTTGCGGATTTTCAGGTAAACGGAGTCGATTTCCTCCTTTTAATTTCTGGTCGACTCCCGTACAATAGGTGTCTTTCTACAATGCAATCTACTGAAATCATTTGACTTACATTGGTTTTGGTTTTCATTTATTTCGTAAGAAACTTTTTTTTTTAATTTTTATTCAATTTTTTTTATCCTATGTTAAAGGCCAGTCTTTCTGATGCGAATATTGAAACCTTATAAGTTTTCTATGACTTATCAGGCGTGATATACTTAAACATTTATGTATATATGATTATTTTTAAAAATATAAATAAATGATAATTTATCTAATAGGTCTATGGCTTTATTTTTTAGATAAAAGTTATATTAATTCAATTTTTTTTATCCTAAATTAAAGGCCAGTCTTTCTGATGCGAATATTGAAACCTTATAAGTTTTCTATGACTTATCAGGCGTGATATACCTCAGAAGAATTTCAAATAATTAACATTATTTATAGTAATAATAAAACAAATGTCATTAGAGGGGAATAGAATTATCTTCGATGAGTCGTAACTTCATTATTTTTAATTAGATATTTACATTTAAACTCATTTAAAGTATCAAAAATGCACTTTAAGGCACTATCTTCTCTAATTTCTTTTATCAGATTATAATTTTCTCCACTTACTCTTCTCGAATTAATTAAGTGCGTACACTGTATTAAATATGACTAAGAAGCGGCAGAATTTTAACTGAAGTTATTGAAAACGCATACGTTTGCTTCCATTATTTATAAATATGAGCACTTGTGCGATGAAAATAATAATAGAAAACAGAACAAACAACGGTATTGTTACCAATATAACTTTTAACTTTACAAAGAGACATCTTTTATTAAATTTTCAAGATATTTCGTAAGTTAAAGAGCTCTAAATGAGTAACAAAATCAAAATTTCTGAACAAGGGTGAATGTAAAATATTAATCAGTATCTTGGGGAATATTTTAATATCCAGAATAATTAGAAACGAGCTTTTCCTAAATAGTTTCGATATTTTTCATAAATTTACTTCTATTTTTTTCAAAATATTATTTTTCTAAAATCATATTTGTTTTTAATTTTGGAATATTATACAGTTAAATTAAATAAATACTGTATCAAACTAAGCAATAAGGTTTTATAGTAGACCTATCAGAAAGTCATAACTGTAATACAGAGTTATATTTCATCATCCTCATTCGCCTAAAAATAAAATGAAATAAATTTAAATGGCTATATAAATAAAGCAAAATAATAATAAAATTTTAAAATATTTTAAGCGATTTAAATGTAATTTAATTTATCAATAAAAAAATATTTTAACATTGAGATATCATATAGTTTTATAAACGTAATTGTATATATATTTCAAATATTTATTAATTTTAAATGCATAAATTGCTTTAAATTCGATTAATTTATTTNGAAAAATGCGAACTAATGTAACGTCGTATGGTGAGTTTTTGTTCGTATCGTGGAGCAAAAATATGTTCGAATTTCATGTCGTATCCTGAAAATTTCGTATGCTGGGGCGTTCGTAACCTGAGGTACCACTGTACTATACTTTATTCGAAAAATGTTACTAAACATTTGTATCTTAGTTTTTCTTAAGTAATCTGTCCTATAAGTTTGTAACAGGAATTTCGAAATACACTATAAATATTAGGTAAATTAAAATGTATTAACTTAATATTATATTTAAGCATTTTTATCTTTCAATAAATTTAACATAAGTTATTAACTGAAATCATATCAATGTCAAGACAAAAGAATATTTTGTGCTTTGAAATACAGCGAATTAATTTAATAATCGAAACAGAAATATCTGAGATGTGAAAAAAATTACGTAAAGTAAAAACTTGTGACAATTTAGACGATGGTCAAAATTCTTTAGGAGTTTTCCTTTGGTAAAGATACGCTTGGCGCTTAGAGACGAAATGTAGAAAAGAATAATACAGGTAAAAATCTTGTGTGTACCGCTTCAAAGCACCAAGCTTGTCTTTACCAAAGGAAAACGCCTAAAAATATTTTGACCGTCGTTTAAATTGTCACAAGATTTTACTTTACGTAATTTTCTCACATCTCAGATGTTTCTGTTTGAATATCAATTGTTTTTGTTTAATAATTGTGTTATTACGTCAAGACATAAGACGACGACGAACAATTCAGTTGGTACCGATCAACGTGCCACCAATCGAACGCGCCGCCGACCGACGCTTTCGATACGCCGCACCGTTTAGAAAATTTCTTATAAAAAGTTTTAATCAGTATAAATTCGTGCTTTTGTAAATCTGAGTAACATTTTGAATAAAATTTATTTGTTTCAATGTAATTTTATCTTTATAAGCATAAAATTAAGCCGTAAAACTTGAATTAACTGTATGGGAAACCCCCGTGAACTTTGACCTATCGACCCTGAAGTTTCGCCAGCACTTCACTGATAACGAGAAAGACATGACTTAAGTTTAAAATTTGAGGTTTCTAGACCCAGTGATTTTTTCTCTATGAGTGTCTGCAGTGCTGGATGAAGAAAAAGAAGAAAATACAGCTTTTTTGGCGATATTTGTACTTTTCAATTGCTTATATTTCCGCAACCGCATTACAGAAAATCTTGAAATTTTGCACACTTCCTAAGAAAACAATTTTCTTTCGAATGAGATATTCGAAATTACTTCAGGTGTTTGGGGAGCGGAGAAATCGACAACTCTGATTCCTATTTATATAGTCCGTCACTGACTTTAATTACTTGGCGGAGAGTCACTGCTGTGACTCCTGATGATAAACATCTTTAATAATGGGCAGATGGCGCTTAAATTCGTCATCGCTCGAATTCCGTAGCATTGTATGAGGTGTTACGAATTAAACTTTTATATATCTTAGTGCAATAAATACTTATCTTTTTTGAGATTTGTACAATTTTCTGATAACATTGGGAAATACAGTAGAGCGTCGATTTTCCGAAAGTCAATCATCCGAAACGTCAATCATCCGAAACAATTCCAGTCGGCAAATTTAAATTTTCGCCAGTGCTGTGGCGCTTCAATCTTTACCTATGTCTTGGGCTACTCAAATATTTTACGTTTGATACTNATTTATTTCGTAAGAAACTTTTTTTTTTTTAATTTTTATTCAATTTTTTTTTATCCTATGTTATATGCCTATTGAAGTTATCTTTAATTATTTTTATTTAATTTTCGCAGTTTTTGTTTTTCTAGTTCAGTTTCTGCTTCGACTTGCATTTAAATTTATTTAAAATATTTTTCTCTGACAAATCATTGAATTCAGTTTGTCTCTTATTTTGGAAAAAGAAACTGTTTTTCAATTAACTTTTATCACTTATGTTTTATATTTACAGAAAAGGAAACAGTATTTGATATTTTATTATAACACATGGGCGATCTGCCAAGAAGAGGATGCTTTACAGGAGGACTTTCTTTCTATACAAACTGATCCTTATTTAGGTATTAAATATGTGAAGAAAACTCAAAAAATTCCGAGGTGAGGCGCAAATTCCCCTTCCTGTGTACAGTTTTTACTCACTCAATCACTGGTGGTATTTTAAGTTATAGTTTCATTGCCTCTGCCATATACTGAATGTGTTTTTCTATGTAAAAATATATATCCATCGATATTAGTGATTTATTCCATATTATTGAAAATTTTATTTGAATATGATTCTGATTTCGGCATTCGGTCTATTTTTTTCTCGTGAAGTTTTGACTATTTCTATTTTTCATTTTATCTCTGGTTCGACCAGGCCTTAGTAGGATTGCCAGATGATGATGTTTAGTCGAACCAGATCTCACGTAAATTCCAGACTATCTATGAAAAATTCCTGATAATCTTATTCGCGAGATTAGCTTCTTAACCGCCTCGTTTTCTGGCCAAATGATGTAGGTATTTTCAAACAGTGTGACTTTGTTAAACAATTGTTTTTGCCAACTTGTATTGAAAGAAGACGATTTTTCTATAAAATTTTATACGTATTTTGTATAAAAACTTTACTATTTAAATTTTATTTGATTGTTTAAGAATATGACAGACTAATATTTTTAAATTTTACAAAAAATAGCTAATTACTCAAATAACTTTATAAAGCATGCTTAAACTTTTCTATGAAATAGTGGACGAGCGGTTGTCAGCCTATCGCTCTGGCCGGTTCCATCTCCCACTACTGGCTGCCCCATTGTGGGCCTGGCTGAATCCATAATGAGTATAATGAAAAGTCATCTTAGTGACCACAAAGTGGAGTCAAATAACAAATATATGCACCGTATTTCGAAATTCCTATACAGTGGTACCTCAGGATACGAAATTAATCCGTTCCGAAATTGAGATCGTATCATGAAAATGTCGTAAGGTGAATCATCTTTTCCCATACGATTACATGTAAAACCAAATAATTCGTTCCAACGCGAAAAACATACTCAAATTAAAGCCAAGTAATACATTAAAAAAAAAAACTGTAGTAAGAAAAACAAATGAAAAATGCGAACTAATGTAACGTCGTATGGTGAGTTTTTGTTCGTATCGTGGA
>NW_019384644.1:87859-183718 GCF_000671375.1 Centruroides sculpturatus | reverse complement strand
GCTACTCAAATATTTTACGTTTTTGATACTAAATTAACTTCTGAAGTATAATTTTTTATTGTTTTTATATTTTTCAATATATTTATTTTGTTTGTACAAAATAAAAAAATAATTTTTAACGATACAATAGTTTTCGTTAGGCTTAACATCGACGAAAATTCAACGCGAAGCGACACGCAACGAAGAAAAATTTCGAAATCGGATACGTTAAACTATTTTTTCGTACGTAAATCAGTTATCCGAAATATCAGTTATCCGGACAACTTCAGTCCCCAATTGATTCGGAAAATCGACGCTCTACTGTATATCTTTTTTCAACTGTACCATTTAGTTTTTCTGTAACAAGTCTATATCCACTTAAACATTTATTAATGTCGATGAGTAAGACCAATGTAGCTTTAAAATATGAAATAGAAATTATAAGGTTCCTCACAACAAAAAATTGACAGGAAAACCTTTAAAAAATGTTTAGGTGTGTCAGCCAAAAGAGAAAGAATGCAAGGAAAATTTTTGAAACCGATTATTTCTTAAAGGATTTTTTAATTTATTTTTTTTTTATTATTCTTATTATGTTTTGCTCACGTAGAATAGCCTATAATTTAGACAAGGTTCAATTGTTTCCATCAGAGATAAAATTTTACTCAATTGACTATGCTCATTCTTGTAATTAGCCCATACGATTATACAGAAAAACATTGATAATCATTATCTTTTAGACTTAATAGTCTTATTGCAGGAAACTTTATGTTGGATTTCCAACTTCTTTTTCTTTATTTACCCGTCATTATGAAATGGTAGCAGCATTATTATTTGCTAGCAGTATGTAATGATAAACACTACTGAAATTATCTTTGGTATATTTTTTTAATATGACAGTTTAAGTTAATTCTATATCTTAATTAGATGCGTCTGAATCGGAGATACTGATGAAGTATTAGGTTTACGAGAGTAATGATATTATGCCCAACAGTGGCCAATTGGATAAAATCATTGAACACTGGTTGATTATGGGTCCATACCTGACCCACGGCCTGGTCACGTGAGGTTTTCATTGCGTGTCTAATACCTAAATAAAACCTAATTTTGATAGATCAACTAAATGTGTGTTGCGCTGCCTCATTCCATTAATCCAATCCAATGGCGTTGTTTCTAGAAAGCAGCTGTTCAGATGATCATTTTGAAGAGTAAATCGAAAATTATAAACTTTTTTATTGTTTAGAACTAAATATAATAAACAATATATATAAGGAACTAACGAAAAAAAGTAGAGTTCAATTTCTTACATGATGATCTCAAGAATACCCTGTGATAGAAATACTTTGCGTGAGAATGACATAGTTTCGTCCTTGATCTGTTGATAACAGCATAGTTGTAATGACATTCTGATTTCCATTTCCATCAAAGAAGAGTAAAATGCAGTAGCATAATTTCTGTAGCTTAAAATAATACGAAGGACAGAAATTCATTGCAGTTAGCAGCACAACATGAAAATAATTTATTCCATGCAATTGCGTTTTCTTTTGTTTGATTCAACGTTTTGCATTCTTACTAAGGAAGTTTTAAGAAAATAAAGGATTCTCTAAACGCAAACATTCCGTGAATGTGGGGGGATCACGCCTTGAATATAGATTAGTAGAATTGCAGACTTTTATCATTTAATTTGAAAAATTTTGTAATTATGTTAAATAATGCTAAGGTAAATACATATTTTTAGTGCGTTAGTTTGTAAGTTAATACGATTTACGAAGTTATTCTTTCTGCTTGAGTTTATTATAGCGTAATAGAAAGAAAAGATAAGTAACTTTCGTTGAAGTGATTTTTTTTAAATTCGTGTACAGAGTATTATGCATTATTTAAACTTATCAGGATTTTCAGCCTTATAATTAAAATAATAACATTGAAAAAAAATAATGAAAAGAGATAGCATACTCATGAACCTGTTATCTTCGCGACATGGAAAATTATTTTATTGATAGTATACAATATGTAACTAAAATAATTATATGTAATAATTATTTTTATTACATATAAAATTGTAATAAAAATTGTTGTACTAAAGGCAAACCTTGTTACAGGGGAGAGATTGGTTAATACAGTATTTTCTTTTTTTCTAAATTTACATACAATTTTACATATGCTCTAGATTATTACAATATGTATTAATTAAATCAATTAAACAAATAATTCAATTTACATTTATTAATTTAATATCAATCAATTTTTCTTAAAGCGTTGATTGATTTACAATATGAATATTAATATTTAGCTTAAAATATTTGAAATGTTAGTACATTTAAGTAAATTAACTAAAATAATTATAGAGTACGGATTGAATTATTGATAATCTTTATATGAACCGAGCATATAATGGGCATCAAATAATCCTAATATACAGGACGTAGTGGCTCAGTAACCAATCACAAATTAGCATTAGAGTATTAATTGAAAAATATTTAAAATTTCTTGACAACCATTATTTCTCTGAGTTTTCTGTATGGCTTATCTGAATTATATGTATTTAATTTAAACACAAAATCTTACAAATACATCTTTCTAATTAAAATTTAATTATGTGTTCATTAAGTTTCGACCAATTAGAACGCGGAGAATAATAAAATAATGTTTTTTTAAAGCTTTACAGTCATTTTTTTGCGAAATATATGTGCTAATTCTGTTTTGATTCTCACTTACATTCTAATTATTTCTCTGTTTACAAAAGAGATTCACAAATTAACCGCCAGAGGAATTCTGTCGTTTTGTTGTCATTCGGCCATTGCTGAGACAAATCGATCATTTCGATTATGTTGAGTACATGCGGTCGCACTAAACATTGACTCCTCCTACTGGTGTTGAACTGAATATAAAATTTCACCGATCAATATCTCGCACTTCAGTGGTGGCATAATCACGGACAATACAATAGTAGTACTAATTTTTTTAAAATATTATACAATTTCCGATCTTTTCAATATTTAAATATAATAATTGTCAAGAAAGTATTTGTTTAAAACTTCACAAAGGAATAGACACTAAAGATTAAAACAAAAACAAGCCACATTTATTTCAAATAGTTTACAATGAGTACAAACTTATTCATATTGTTTTTCTTATAATGATCAATTTAGGTAACTGTAAAACGTTCTCGCAGTACAGATAATAGCCTATATCAAAGAATATAGTAAATGACATTCACAATAGTAATTATTTTCATGTTTTAAAGTAGATAAGACACTGCTTTTGTAAACATGTTTAACGCTATGAATAAACATGCGAAGATATTTGAACTCCTAATATCCTTTTGTTATCCAGTCCACTGAATAGCAAATTTCACAGAATATTAAATAGTTAAAATTTGATAATAAAACAGTGCTGATACATTGCATTGCTGTGCATATACAAGATTTTTTTTCTTTTGTACGGCTACATATATTTTTTTTCTTATGTAAGTATAATCTAGGACACGATTATTATTTATTATAATTACAAACATCACATATACTCACTTATCTATAAATAAGTTAAAATTTAAACAAGAACAACTTTATAAATAACAAAGATTTTTTCATTTTTCAATAAAAATATCTGGTACAAAATTTATACTAAAAATGGCGAGTAAAATTGTGACTTGGTAGACAATCAAGACACGTGCATATTCATTTAACTTTTCTGATGAGAGAACTTGAAGTTTCTCTTTCATCTCTTCCGATTTAAAATTTTTGGAGGCAGTGGTTGCAATAGAATAATGGGAAGAACTGATATTAAACATGAGCTATTCCTTTCTTGATAGCGCTAGGCCTTGGAAAAGATTCTGGCCTTTGTTTATTGTGCTAAAATTAGAATAAAAATTTTTGTAAAAATATAAATTTTATAGATCTTATGCATAATTTAATTATTTACTTTTAATATTTAAGTTTATAAACCATTTTCTCTTACAGGACTCAAGATCTCTTGACGACAGTCATCTCCATATAAATCTTCATTATCTATACGCGAAGGTATAGATGCATAAGAAGCCACACTTATTGCGGGCGTTCCTGGTTCAGGTTGACTATGAGGTCTTGCTTTATCCATATCTATATACCTTTGAGAAGAACCAACGGCATATGCATACTGTTGGCCACTTTGTATCGCTGTAATTATTAATATTTAAATTTTAATTTCCTTTAAAAATAGGGTTTGTATTCATGTGAGAAAACTCATTTATTTACCTCTTTCTAGAGTATGCCGTGATTTTGATTTATGTAAGAAAATGGAAACAACCAATATGACTACTATAATAGCTGCTAGAGATGCTGATGCTGGGATAATTACCGAAGGATCGAGGTAAAAAGGCATTCTCATTCCAAATCCTAATTTAAAATAGTACAATTGTTAGTACTGTAAAACAATCAAAATTGTATAAGAAGTGAATAAAACCAACCTTTATCGCCTGTTCTAACACTAAGAATACCACTAGGATCACCTCGACCATATCTGTTATTTGCAGTAACATAAACGTTATACGTAGTATCACTGTCTAAACCTGTTAGTGTATATTTGGTCTGATCGGAAGCTAATAAAGGAACGTGTAACCAGTGTCCTACTTTTTTACGATAATGAAGCGTATAACCTGAAAATTTATTTAAATATTTAACAATTTATATTATAGTAATTTATGGATACCAGTTTAGTTGATGAAAATTAATTTCAAATACCTGTCACTGGTTCATCTCTTGAAATGGTATGTCCCCATTTAACACTTATTGTTGAATCAGAAGCAGATAATAGGGAAACCGATGGAGGCCGAGGTAGTACTATATATAAAAATAATTAAATATAAATAAAATTGGAGAAATATATATGATATAAATGAAAGAAAAATAATTGCAAACCTCCATCTAATGTTTTAACAATCAGTTCTTGAGAAGCGGGTCCCGTTCCAGCTCCGTTATAAGCTTTTACTACAATGCTGTATTTAGATGATTTCTTAAGACCATTTAACAAATATTCATGAGTGATGTTAACGTTCATGGCTTCCACAGTTTTAAAAGAATAAGGTTGTGGAGATCCTTCCATTTTATAACCAACGTAATAGCCTTTTAATTTTCCATGCCAATATTCCTTGGGAGGAGCCTAATTTCAAATTGACATATCATTTTATAAATCTGGAAAAGTTTTCTATACATTAGAGAAATTTTCATACCTTCCATCTAACTAATATTGTGTAAGGGCCTCTAGATTCAACCCAGAGATCTGTCGGAGGGCCACTTGGCTCTATAAAAAAATATTATTTTTAGTTAAAAATTTTTAAATAAGTTTAAAATTTCTATAGTTACCTTCTTCTCCCGTCACAAATCGTACAGTTTCAGAAGGTTCCCCGTGACCTATTTCGTTTTCCGCAATAACTGTTAAAGCATAAGATGTACCTGGATGAAGATTATTTATAACTACAGAAGTATGAGCAGCCGTCACTTCTTCCTCTTGCAACATTTGAGAACCGGCTATAAGTTTGAGACGCCATTAATAATAAATATAAATTCATATTAAAACTTATAAAATATCAAAAACTTGCCTTTGTCTTTCCAATATTGAACAATATATTTGGTAATCGGGCTATTTCCCGAATAAGGTGCTGTCCATGTTATATTGGCACTTCTACTCCAAATCTCCTGGATTTTAACATCTAACGGTTGAGCTGGCACCTCTGCACGAAACATTAAGCACGTAAGCTCAAGTTAAAAATTTTAATCATCTTTTATTCTTAAAATATTACCAACCAACAACTAAAACTTTTATATTTCTATCGTCACTGCCATATATATTCTGAGCAACACAACTATAGAGTGCTCCATCTCGTCTATCAACTGTTCGGATATATAATTCAGAATTTAATCCAGTCGTTGAAGTTGTCTCGAATTTTTCATATCTGTTCGAATATATATTTTATATTATTTAAATTTTATTAATTTTATAAGAATAGCAATGTCATCAATCAAAAATAAATCTTTTAAGTTGTTCTACCTTGACAATTCTGAAATTTCTAATTCTTTTTTATCTCTTAACCATTTCACTGTTAGCGGATGATCACCCAAAGCATCGCATCTCAAAATGGCACTATCTCCTTGTCTAACTGTTTGAACACTAAATTTTTCTTCAAATCTAGCTGGAACTATATTAATATATATATTTTAACAACTAATATTACAATGATAAAATTTTAGATGCTATTTGATATCCCAGATATGATAAAATAACCCGCGAAAATTTGTAAAATAATAAGATAACATGCTTCAATTTCAGACAAGCTTACACATAATCCAAAGTAAATAATTTAAATAAACCAATTTATTTTTTATAAATAAATCAACATTCTTTGGAATTAATATTTTACATTCATTTCAAAAACAAAAGAAGCCTATTGCCTTTATTTACATATAAACATTACTGAAGAGGATTTGAAAATGGAAAATATGTTTATACGTTTCTTGAAGCATATTAAGAGTTGTAAAAAATGACAAAAATTATTAAAAATAAATACCAACATAAATTGGGAAATTTTTTATTAAAATACGAATAATAGAAAAGTTCAAGTTAATTGAACGACAAAAATCAATATTACTTTCATTGTAAAAGTTTAAATCTTAAGCGGCTTTTGTTTACATTAATTATTCATTTCTGCAAATTAAATCCATTTAGATGTAACACTTAATGTATATATAGCTGATAATAAATACAAATTTAATTTTTTTATATTATAAAAAGTCACTACACACATTTTTTACACACATAATGAAATAATATAAATAAATATGATAAGTTAAAACTTAATAATTAGAATACACTATTCATATATAAAATATTAATTAATTTGTAAATATATATTCTTAATAATTTTAAAGTAATTTTTACCAATAAAATGTTTATTGAACATGCTTGCATTGCAACCATAGACATGATTTATAGAGAAAATTGTTTTTTTGATTTCTTTTTTTTTACAATTTAGTCAACTGTCAGCAAGAAAAATGTCTCCCGAGAAAAGAGAAAAGGGGGGAATATATATTCAACGAAAAATTTGCTTATGGAAAAACGATTTATTCAAAACCGAGAGTACAAAATTGATCTACCAAAGTTGTGATTGCTGAAGCGAAATCGCCAACGTTGCTGCCTTCTCTTTCAAACCCGGAAATTCAAGAATATTTTTGAAAATGTTACAGATTTACTTATAAACAGGTAAATATAGAAGTTTCTTATTTATTTCGTGCTGAATAAATAACGGATTATAACTGAGTATTTGTATTATGTGTAAATATGCAGTTATATGCATACGCACATAGATTCAAAGCTACAAGTACGGTAATAAATAAATATACCGGTATGTAATCGCTAAAATAAAACGATAAAATGAAAGTATGTTAAATTCAACAAGTCACTGAAATTTTTATCAGACAAAAAAAATTTCAGTGAGTTGTTGAATTTACTAACTAACGTAAAATTTTTCAACTCAATTAATATTTTATCGTATTATTCCAGCTTTCTTTTGTTGTATATTTACTGTATATAAAATTGCTCGCACATATTTAAAGATTATATATTTATCTCAAACTAAGGTATTGTACAGTAAGTTAACTATTATATAAATCTGTTGAGAGGAAACTCGGTCGAGTAATAAAAAGAAAAAGGCGACTAAAATATCGATCAGATTGACGTTACCAATTTAATTTTTTTCGCCAAAAAGCTCTATTAACTAAGTTAAAACGACAAAATGACCGGGGACATTTCTAATGGTCTGTAATGTCTGCAAATTACAACTCAGTTTGTTCTTCGCAACATAAAATTAATGCTTCAATTATATTTAATGAAATCTTTCAAAGTCGCTTTTTTTTTAAGTAATAGTCTAGTTTAACACCTATCCTTTCCATTTTGTTCTTCACAGTTTTAATGAAAATAAAAAATTCGATTGTAAATTTTTAAAAAGTGTACCTTAACATTCTTATAATTTCGTTTCATAATTCCTCACTTGAAAATTAAGAAAAAAAAAAAAATTGTTTTATCTAAATCATGCGTGAATGACCTTCAGTCCGAATTTCAATAATGGATGAAGTATAAATCAATAAATTTTCTGGGTGCTGAAACTTTTTCTGGGTCAGTAAAACTCTATTACAAGGAGAAAAAAGAGGAGGGAAACTAACAGCAGTTATTTTATCCTTTCTATTGGTCTACTATTTGAAAGTGAAATTATTTGTATTTGCTTTCACTTCATTTTTACAAATGTAAAGTGAAAGCTAATAATGTACTGCGCTACCGTAAGTATAATTTCGTTCAGTGCACGCAATAATTATTAACGAGATTTTTTTTTTCTTTTTATATCCTTTATTATATGGCATCAATTGTATTGTCAAACGTGATGACAAGAATTAATTACAGTTTACTGATCATTATCATGATTTATCTAAAATCGTTCTTTCCGTACTAAAATTATATTCTTTTATTTGCTTCGATAAAAATTATAAATGATAAATTCTATAAATAATTTATGAACGGTTATTTATAAAATCTTATCTTATTTTAATTCTGTACAAACAGAATTTTAACTTAAAATAGGTATCATNATGAAAGTATGTTAAATTCAACAAGTCACTGAAATTTTTATCAGACAAAAAAAATTTCAGTGAGTTGTTGAATTTACTAACTAACGTAAAATTTTTCAACTCAATTAATATTTTATCGTATTATTCCAGCTTTCTTTTGTTGTATATTTACTGTATATAATCGAAGCAAATATCGAAGCAAATATTACATTCGTAATATTTGCTTCGATAAAAATTATAAATGATAAATTCTATAAATAATTTATGAACGGTTATTTATAAAATCTTATCTTATTTTAATTCTGTACAAACAGAATTTTAACTTAAAATAGGTATCATAATTTTAAAGTTTATATTACAATATTAAATGTAAAGTGAAAGGAAATTTTAAAGTTTATATTACAATATTAAATGTAAAGTGAAAGGAAATTTTAAAGTTTATATTACAATATTAATTAAAATGGCAAATACATTTAGATAAATAACTTTTACTTTAACGACCTAATTATAATAATATTTAAAATTAAAAAATTATCATAAATATTACTTAATAAAATGCTAATATTTTTTGCTATTAAGTATTTTTTATATAATTTTATGTACAGTGTGTTTTATTTATTTTATACAAATGCTATTTGTTAAATTGTATTTTGCATTTTTTATTGACATTATTGACTATAACGCGTTGTAGACAAAAATACTTTTAATCAATTAATTTGTATTAGGACACACATATGTATGTAAAATAAGACGTACTCTAATTAGCGAGATTGTTTTTAAAGTTTAAGTCTTACTTGAAGAATTTGTCTTCAGATACAGTAAATGGTTAACTTAGAGTCGAGAAAACAAACCCTTAAAACTCTAAAGATGCTCCTTTTTTTTATTAAAGTATCATTTTACATCTTACCGTGTACAGCTAACGTTATGACAATGGAAATCGGATTTCCTACTCCATTATCCGCCTTACATTCGTACTGACCACTATCTTCTTCCTTGGCATCGATCAGATTCCAGTCTCCGTTATCAGTTATTTTGTATCTTGAATTCGTACTAATAACTTGAAAGTTTTTGCTAGCATNAAATTTCAGCATGACAACCTCTCTGTACACAGTTCAGACTACGTACAAAACAATGACTTAGAAGCAAAATGTTTCATGTTTGGACTAAACTGCCTTGATTCAGATTGACAACACAATAAAGAATGCTATTAGCATTGCAAAATTTAGTTTTGTCTGTAGAAATACTTTGTTTCAAGCCATGGCCAATCTATTAAAATGCAACTTTTGTTTCTGTATGTTTTAACAAGTATTTGGAATGTGTACATTTTATTATTTCTTTGATTTCTGTGTACCTTGTATCGTTGAACTGTGTACAATTTTATGTTAATATATTAGATTAGATTACTGTTATAAATAACAAAAGAGCATAATTATTTTTATATACAAAATGTTCTTAATATAAGAAAATCGTTTAAATTTATTCATAACCATAAACAGGATAAAATGACAGATTATCGACAGAAGGGAATCGAAGAAAATTTAGACTGAAATTGGATATCATATATAATGAAAATCAGCTATCCATCGTGATTGTTCTTACTGTTTTATACACATATTAATCTATTAACAAATTACGTTCAAAATTTTAAACTAAATTGATAAATTTTTAGGTAGGAATTTCCATTTTTATTTTATTCGAATAAAACTTTATGATCGTGTGAACTGTTTACGAAATGAAACCAATAAAGGCTACTTTTAAATTGAAAAATAAGCTAGCATAAAATTTTAAAACCCTATTTTTTATTCTTAAAAAATATTTTCCTATGTTTATAGATTCATTCTTGAAAAATTATACACCTAGATCTTAGAAATATATTTTATTAAAAATTGCGGATAAAAAAGAAGAGATGCTTTACTTCCTGTCAATTACAGGCTAATTGCTCTTCTACAAATATTAGAAAAGTTTACTCTTATTATTCTTGTCACTCGTTTAAATCGTTGGCCTCGAGAACATAATATAATCCATAACTGTCAATTTTGGTTCCGCACAAAGAGATCTACTCTTGATTGCATTTTGATTCCTAATACCTCAGATAATTTATCGTTCACAAAGTAACAAAACTCGCTTAAATTTTTTTGTATGTAATAAAAAAATTGATATTTAGTTTTCATTATTATAACTTAATATATTTCAAAGTGCTTTCATTAATATGCTTAACTCATAGAAAATTTATTGTATTTTATATTCGTACCGTTTATCTTAGACCAAACAATTCCTGGCTGAGGATAACCACTAGCTCTACAATTAATTTGTGTCGAGGAACCTATAAAAATTTCTTGATTTTGTGGTTTTATTATCCATTCAGGTGGAGCTATAAAAATTCAGTACTTAAATTTTACGATGTAAAAACACAAAAAGCACAAATTACATTTATTTTAAAATATAATTATGTAAATAAAATTACCTTTTACTAGAAGTGAAAGGGTAAATTCGTCAGATCCAAAGTTATTTTTTACTAGACATGTATAATTACCATTACTGTTATGAGTAAGAGGTTCTATCGATAGAAATGATACATCTTCGTATTGTCTGATTTGTATTTTGTCGTTTGTTTCGATATTTTTTCCATTTTTTAGCCAAGAGAATGCTAAAGGTGGTTCTCCAGATACAACTGAACAAGACATACTCGCCTTGTTTCCTATACTTAATCCATCAGGTAAAACAAAAGGTTGAATCTTCGGAGCTTCTGAAAAATATTTAATTAATGAAATATATGATATGCTAACAAACTATATTACATTTTCTAGATTTTAAAATATGTTTCTCTTACCTGAATTGCAAGTAATTTCTCTCATTAGAAGCACAATTAGAAATATGTCTATCCAGTTTACAGACATCATGTATTGATCTTTCTACGAAATAGTGAGCATCATAAAGATCGACAGAAGTTTGCTTAATTTCGAGGAGTGCAAATTAATGTACACACTAAGCAATCTTTGTTCTATTCATCCAAATAGTTGACTTTCATCCCAATCTTATTGACTGCTGGGAGAATAACCTGCATAGTAATGACCCCTCGTGGCGTTAATTTGAACTAAAATTGTATCAATTCATTGTTTTATCCCAATGAAAGAAATATCCTCTTTGAGAATTTCCATCTTTGTTTAATTTAATAGAAACTCAACCAAATTTAAATTTATAAAAAACAGAATTTAAACACGCGAATTTTTCATTTAAGTACAACGATGGTTACAGGAAGTTTAAATTAACAAAAACAAGCATGTAATGAGAATAGATAAATTTTAATTGCCATATTACGTGTAATAAAAGGTTGATTTGCAATTACTAGTCACTTTTACTTAATTATAATTAATTAACTTCCTACCATGCACAGAAATAGTCGCTACAGAATTTAGTTTTTCACCAACTCCATTGTCAGCTTCGCATTTATAATTACCGCTATCTTCAGGTGTAACATTTAAAATAGTTAAATTTCCGTAGTCAGTAACATAATATCTTATGTTAGTATCGATCGCGATCAGCTGGCCACTCGTATCTGAAAATACGATAAGATGTTATTACAATTGATAAAAAATAAAATAAAAAATAATTACTATATCGTGTTGAAGATAAGGCACGAATTAAGCAGGTACCTTTCTCCTTGAACCAAGTTATCTTCGGTAATGGATATCCATCTGCTAGGCAAATCATTTCAACTCTTGCACCAACGTAAACATCCTGATTTTTTGGTTTCGTCTTCCACTTAGCTGGAGCTAAATACATGTAATTAATTATCAAAAATATTTTAATTAAAATAAAATTTTATATAATAGAAAATAAGAAAAATTATTAGTGAATTATTAGTAACCTTTAACTGTTAGTGATGCAGTGAAACTATCAGATCCTAAATTGTTTTTCACTATACAACTGTAGTTTCCAGTATTAGATGGAGTAACTGGGTTTATTACTAAAATGGAAACGCCATTATATTGTCCAATTTCCAAATTAGAGCTATCTAAAATTTCTTTATTGTCTTTTATCCATTTAAAATCTAAAGGCATATTTCCAGTAATTACATTGCAGGAAACACTGATTTTCTGCCCAACGTTTACATTTTCGGGAAATATAAATGGTTGAATTTTTGGACTATCTAATAAAAAATATAATAAAATTATATATAATCATATACTACAAACATTGTTTTAATGTAAAAAAAAAAACAAAACTTAAACGATAAGTTAGCATTTTAAAAGCAGAATGATAACAAATTATTTGTATTTTCTATTGTAGCAAGAATAAATGCAATACGATTTGCTTACCTTGATCACAGAATATCCAGCTTGGGAATACAACGCTCAATACTATTCTTAAAATCCACATGTTCGTTAGTATTCTTCGAAATTTGACCAAGATGTCGTATAGACGATACGAATCAGTAAATCTTAAACTACTCAGGTGAAATGTATATTAAACTGTTTTTAAGACATGGAAGTCGACCAACACATCCTTTGTCAATAACTACTTATGGCGAATGTCTAATAGAGACAAGACGCCATCAAGCGACCGAAAATTAAACTAAAACAAATATAGCTCGAAAACTTGTATGTAGATATGCTTTATATTAAAACTTACTGAATACAGAAATTGTTACAGATTTACGAAGATCGTTTCCGATTCCGTTCGAAGCTTGACACTCGTATAATCCTTCATCAGATTTTCCTATTTTTAAGAGATTTAGTGTTCCATCTGCTGATATAATACTGTTACTGGAGGCAGAAACAGGTTTAAAATTTGTATCTGAAGAAGCTGAAATGTAGTTAGGAACATAATTTTATTTAAATTATTATTGGAAATTACGATATCAAGCAATTAAAAATTTAAATATATTCTTTGAAGTATTTTCGTATTTTCATGCAAACCTAACCTAACAAATAAGTCAAAATTGTTGTCTATTACTTACTTTCAGCCTTTTTCCAATTTATTGTTGGCGTTGGTATGCCTGTTACAGAACAGTGTAAACTAATGTTAGAACCCATCACGGACTGCACATTTTCGGGCTGGGTTATCCACTGTGGAGAAGCTATAAATTAAAAAAAATCATCTTGGAATACAATGTAAATAAGTCTATATATATCTAAATGGCTTTAAGAAAACTGCGAGCAAAAATCAGAAATGAGACAAACCTTTCACAATAAGAGCAGCTGTGTGTTTACTGGATTTTTCTTTAGAAGTGACAATACAGGTATAATTTCCGCTATCATCTGCTCTTACCGGATTAATTGTCAGAAGAGAAACATCAGAATAATACATCACTTTTATATATTCGTTATCAGTTATCAGTTTTCCATTTTTAAACCATTTAAAACTTATTTGTGTATCTTCGGTAACTGTCGTACAAGTTGCTGTTACTTTCTCATTTACCATCACATTTTCTCGGAAATTAAATGGAGAAACATTCAATTCCCCTAAATATCGATTTTAAAAAGAATATAGATCTTTGTTAGCATAAAAATAAAAATAAAGTTTTATAAATCCGAATAGAGAATTATCGAACAATATTCAGTTAATATAGACAATTTAATGTATTCGGAACTTACCTCCAAAAACAACGAAAATCTGTAGGCACACAACACTTATTAATAAACTCATCATCTTGTAGATTATATGTTTTCAAGAAAATCAAGTGTAATACGTCATTATAATGATAAGGAATTTCACTATATCGTACACGATTGTTTGTATGTTATGGCGATAACTCCCCAGAACAGCTTCACAAAGGAATATCCTCAAAACACTCTAGTGGCTGATAAACGAACTATTATCTACATTTTATTAATAATTTTAAGAAAACCTCAAAGTACTAATTAAGTAAAATGCTTTCAAAAATTTCTAATTTATTTAAGAACAATCAAGAGTATACACTTTAATGTTATCTACAGCTTACCATTAACTGTTACCTCAACAGTTTTTAATAGAGCTGTGCCTACATTATTATTAACTTGACATTGGTAATGCCCGGCATCGTCTTTACTAATTCCACACATAATTAAAGAACCATTTTGGTAAATTTGCGCTCGTTTATTGTCATTCATGGATGTAAACTCTTTACTCTGGCCTAAAAAAAAAATTAATTATTTCTTATCCTTTTATACACTGAGCTTTATAAAAACTATAGGTCTAGTCGTATCTATACGATCATTGAAAATTTTATATTTTAAATATTAATATTAAATTGCACAATTGTAAATGTAGTATGTAACTGTTTACTTACCAGTCGATTTCTTCCATGCAACTTCAGGCTTTGGCAATCCTTTTGCTAAACATATTAATTCAATGCATTTTCCCTCTGGTGTATGAATGTCTTTTGGTTGCGTTATCCACTCTGGTGGTGCTAATTATAATTTTACACTTAATTTCCGGATTTTATTTAACCATATTTAATATTCAGAAGTAAAAATGAAAATACTTTTACCTTTAACGATAAGATTAGCAATATAACTGTCTCTACCTAATGAATTTTCCACTATACAAGTATAATTTCCCATATTATCATGAGTAACTGATGTTATGGTTAAAACTGTATAATCTTCATTAAAATCTACAGAAACATTTGGTATATCCTTTATACCCCGACCATCTTTAATCCATTTAAATTTCAAAGGAGGAATGCCTGATTTGATACCACAAGTGGCTCTAACTCGTTCTCCTACTGATACAAATTCGGGAAATGTAACAGCTTGAAGTTTGGGTGCTCCTAGAATTAAGACATTGTTAGTTATTATTAAGATTAATTAAAATATTCAATCACTATTTTTATGTTTTCAAGATGTTTACCTTCTTCAGCTGCAGCAATTATGAACAGGGTCAACGATATAACTTCTAGAATAGTTCTCATCGTAGACTACCTCTATGAAAGTGATCATATAGAGCTAAAATTTGTGAATACTCAACAATATATTTCGTCTAGAACAAACTGAGCTTAATCTAAGAAGGAATTCGTCAGCGGAACAACACACGAAATGAATGTGAACTCAACATGGCGTTGTGAAACAAAGATTGAAAAGCTTAATATCAACGCATTAAACGCCATCTACGGGATCTTCTCGAAAACTTATTTAATCATAACAATTATGCCTTAGTATTTTGAAAAATCAATCTTAGTGAACATTTTATATGGTATCTTTATTAATAATAATCACAATTAGGGAAGAAATGTAACGTATAGTCAGAGTAAAACATATTAGACTAATCACATTATTCATATCCAAAATGAAAAAGTAAGAAAGAAACGAAATGAATTTAATCAGAAAATTTTTAATTAAAACTTTAATGTTTAAAATTGTTGATTATAAAGTAAATAAGGTTTACTTTATTGCATTTAAATGACACTCGAAGGAATCGAGTGTCATTTAAATGTTTTTAAAATGTTAGTAAGCTATTAAAGAACAACTATTAACTAATGGTTAACATATTTTTAATTAGCGCGCTTGATTATATTCTGTACAAAACATGAGTTACATATGTATATTACCAAACTTACAGAGAACTGATATTAAAATTTTCTTTTTAAGTATTTTTCCAACTCCGTTGCCGGCTTCACACTCATAATAACCTTCATCATCTTTTGTTGCTTGAGGAATTATTAAAATTCCATTTTTAACTAAATATTTCCTTTCTTCGATTTCGGTTCTAGTTTGGTCTAATAATTAAAAAAATATATATTTTTATTTATTTAATAAATTGTTTATAATTTAATTAAAAATGTATAAATATACCTTTATATTTAAACCATAAAACCGTTGGTTTAGGTCTACCAGAAGCCGCGCAGTTTACACTAATATTTTTACTCATTATTACTTCTGTATCAGTGGGTAAGTCTTTCCACTCGGGAGGCACTAAAATAATTTATGACTTTATTATATCTTATTAATTATAATAAATCATAAAAAGATCTAATTAATACCTTTAATATCTAAAAGTGCAGTAAAACTATTCCTTTGCTTTCCATCAGAAACAATACATGTATAATTGCCAGTATCTTCTTCGATAACAGGATGTATAACTATATTAGATACATCCGAAAAATATAATATTTTTATTCTTTCTCCTTCGACGATTTCTTTTCCATCTTTCAACCATCTAAACACCAAATTTCCATTACCAGTAGTAGTTGTGCATGTAGCAGTTACTTTCTCACCACCCATAACATTATCACGAAACTGAAAGGCTGGAATATGTAGTTCCTCTAAAATAAAGCAAAAATAATTTTTCTCTTACCTCGGAATTAAAAAAAAATGTATTTAGAGTTAATTAAGTTAATTACATGTCAGAACTTACCTGATGAAGTACTTGACAAAGTGAAAATGAAAAACACAGCGCTTGCATATAAAAATATGAAAGCCATTATTAAATAAAAAGTAAACTACTTTTTAAAAGGAATCGGAGAACATATAAGACGTCTTGATAGAATCCATTTCTTTATCGCTAAACTCGCAAATCGCTGAAATGGCGAACATACTCTGAATCACAAAGACACTAATGTTGAAAGTAAAGCGCCCTCTGCTCAAAATCTTTAAATACTCCTTTCCAAATTTTCTCGTTCAATGGTTTTAGTTTATGATATTCCACTTACCATTAATGATAATTTCTGCATTTTTCTGTAATGGAGGACCGATTCCGTTTGTTGCTTCACATATATAATTTCCACTATCTGCTTGATTAGCAGGACAAAGTAGAAGAGAACCATTTACAGCTATTTGCAACCGATGATTGTCAATGACTTTAACAAGAGATTCACTTCCTATTTATAAATATGAAAAATGTTACTACTGTGAACGAAAATAAAATTAATTGGAGTTTTAACAATAATTTCGATTCATTAATTTAAAATTCTTTCATGAATTTTCATACCTGTTCTTAATTTCCAAATTATTTCAGGTTGTGGAAGACCTTCAGCTCTGCATTCTACTTCTATACAACTTCCTTGAACTATTTTCAAATCTTTAGGATATTTTATCCATACAGGAGGAGCTAAACATTATCGTCGCACTTTATTCTTTATTCTTCTTCCATTCTTAAACCACAGAAATACTTAATTTTTTAAAGTACTCACCTTTTAGAAAGAGCTGAGCTGTAAAAGAATCTTTACCAAATTTATTTTCAACGAGACATGTATAATTTCCAGCATCATTTCTAGATGATGGCACTATCGTTAGAACAGAATAATCTGTTTGCATATCTATAGTCAAATTATCAGTGCTCAATAACATCTTTCCGTTTTTTAACCATTTATAATTTAATGGTTTCATTCCAGATTTTATACCACATATAACATTCACCCTATCGCCGAAAGTCACTGTTTCCGGAAATGTAAACGGCTGAAGTTTTGGTGGTTCTATTATATAAAATAATCGTTTAAGCCACGATATATTTTGTTCAAACGAGCGTTAAAATATTCTGTACACTCACCTCCCAAGATTACGATGAAAAATTCGATGGCCAAGATACATAAAGGATAGGTTATCACATACATTTTCAAATATAAATTAAGATAATCAGGAAATGAATTTTTATCCTTGAAGAAGTGAATAGAATCTTAATCTCTTCGTATAATTAATTTCAGAAGCTTCATAATTAGGTAATAATTATGAGCTATGTATTCTCAATGCAAAATGTAATTCACCCACTGTTAAGCGTACGATATGGCGGCAATGACAACAACGCGAAACAAAGCGCAAGAGCAACACTACATACAACTAGCGCCATCGTGTGAATTCCTTTTAAAGTTAAATTTTAATTTTGCCCTGAAATTCGAAAATTGAGTTTCCAGTATATGTTATAATATAATAATAAATTCAAAAAAACTTACTCAATACTGAAATAAATACTGTTTTCTTTAGAACTTCTCCCATGCCGTTAGAAACTTCACATGTATAACTACCTTGGTCATATTTTAAAGCTGATTTAATAGTAAGAGTGCCTTCGCTTATCAATAAATGTTGAGAATCAGACTGAAGAACGTTAAAGTTTCCTTTTGCATCTAGCGAAGCAATAATGAATTTTAAAACTGTAAGATTATTATTCAAGTATGAAAATATTTACCTGATATTTTCCATGTCACTGTAGGTCGCGGAACTCCAGAAGCTAAACAAGATATACTGACGCTTTCCTTAAGAATCACAGACGTATCTGAAGGTGAACTAATCCATTTTGGTGGTGCTGAAAATAATTAAGCAATATATGTATATTTATTCATTATCTATATAACAGTTTGAAAAAACAAAGTATATTTTAAAGGAGAATACTCATCACCTCTAACATTTAATGAGGCTGTGAAACTACTTTGTTCTTTTTCTGATTTCACAGTGCATGTATAATTCCCAGAATCGGTTTCTGCTACTGAACTGATCACAATAGTGGATAAATCCGAGTAAGTTAAAATTTTTATTCTGTTTTCACTCTTAATCTTATTTCCATCCTTAGTCCATTCAAAAATCAAATTGCTGCCACCTTGTTTAGTGATGCAGGTAGTTGTTGTTTGCTCGTTTACAAAAACAGCATTCGGAAAAGTAAAGTTTTGCACCGTCAATTCACCTGTATTTCAAAAAAAATAATGATTTCTTTTTAAAAATTACATATTATGTATAATACATAAAATGTAAATTAATATTATAACATGTCATAAATTCATTTCGAAATAATAAATCAATTACTAAACTCAGGCTTCGTGATTTAATTAAAAATAATACACGTGTTTATAGGAAGTTGTGTTTTACATCAAATTAATATCCATTAGAAATTAACACGAAGAAATTCTTGAATTTGGCCGGAAGAAAATTGTAAAATCGGATTCAAGGATTTCGGAGAAATATTTTTCTTTTGTATAGATAATTTCGAAAAAAATTATTATATATTTTTACTAGAATGCGATATACATAATTCTAAACTGCATTATAAAAATATCATACTGTTTTCAAATAAAAATATAAAAATTATATCCTTACTTGAAATCGTGGATAAGCCGCTTAAAAATGCGATAAAAATTGCACTTTGTTTTAATACCATTACGTTGTTTTCGATATTTTAAAATATTGGATCCAATCAAATACAAATATGTGAAGTTAGAATATTTTGTGAAATGAGATGTAAGAATTTAGTAATATAAAGTAACTCAAACGGAGACTGATATGTCAGCTAAACTTAACATTCTTTCTTATTAAATGGCGTCAGTAGACAATGAGCATACGAAATGCCCTCTAGTACACTAGTGTTGAACTTAGAAAATAAATATCGATATAAATAAAAAACGTTATTATTATGCCTAATGAAAATAATAGAAATTTATAAATTCTCGTAGTAATTATTAATAAAGCAAAACAGTATGCTGCTTCTGTTTTGTAAAATTATACAGTACACTGTTCCACGCTCAAGTATAGGTTTTACTTCCCCTTTCCGACAAGAGATTTTTCAACATCATCTCGCTTCACGGCGCAAAATGATAGATACTTGCACACAGCATATACTCAGATAAACCTACTTACGTAAAGAATTGGCACGTTTAAACATTCTTGTTAGACAACTAGCAATTATTTTAAGAAATAATAATTGATTTCAATATTTAAAATGCTAGTTTATTCTGATTATTTCATTACGCGGATTTCCACTGTTGCGTACAGCGTACACTTAAGTATCTGAATAATTCGATATTTATTAAGATTTTGTGCGCATTTAAAATGATTAATTTATGAAGTTTTAATGTAATTTTAAGCTTATTTAAAATGCTACTTTATTCTGATTATTTCATTACACGGATTTCCACTGCTGCGTACAGCGTACACTTAAGTATCTGAATAATTCGATATTTATTAAGATATTTTGTGAATTCATTATAATATTTTGAAGAATAACTATAAATTATTATTTTATGTTAAGTAGAAATGTATATAAACTTTTATATATATTTATATTAATAAAACTGCTTTCAAAAATGACAAAAATGTTTTTAATTAACTAGCATTTTAAATATTGAANTGTGAATACTTGCGAATATTTTATAAATTAATACTAACTAAATAAACTTTTTGTTCTAGATCAGTGTTTCTCAACGGGGGCGATATCGCCCCCATGTGGACGTTTTTCCATGTTGAGGGGGCGATTAATAACAATTTATATTTTGGGGGGCGAAAAACAATTTTCTGGGCGATATAGTAAAACATTATATTAAGAATAATTAGATATTTTATTCGTTACATCGTACAATAATTAAACAAATAACATTATACCAGTCACTAGTCTATTCAATGCAGTACGAATTTGGCTCGCAGCATCGGAATTTTGAAGTGAAGGAAGGGGTCGATACTACGTTGAAGGGGCAACGATTCGTTAGAGGTTGAGAAACACTGTTTTAGATGAAGAAAATTATTCTAATTCGATTTAATTAATTAAACAGTACTATTATAATTCTGTAATAATTGTAAAGTTAAGCAAATACAGTCTGAAAAACTGTTAATTACATACGAAAAAAAACGTTTTTATCTGTAACCTGAAAAAAAATTTTTTTAAATGTTATATTATATGCCAGCACTGTTTTGAACTCGGTCATCATATTAAACATTTTGTTCTTTATCAGTGATGTAAGTTAGCTTTACTGTAATTATTCCTTGTATTGTTGAGAAGCCGTTAATTTGTTTCATTTGTTATAAATATATAGGATTAAATTTTTATACGTGATTGAACCGATATGAAATTGTTGTTGCTATATTTGGATTTATTACACAAATAGAAAACAATCATCGTATTAGTAGATATATAATTTAATATTAAATGGCTTAATTATGCAGTTGTAAAAGATTTTTATTCTCTTATGATTTACACTATATATATTGTTTTATTGAGTGGTTTTGATATTATTTCATTTCTTACATTTGTGTAAATTCTTACAAACTTCTAATAAGCATAAATAAACAAAATATTCTTATATTAACAAGTTTGAAGCTAATCTAAATAAAAACTAATTGAATATTTTAAATTATAACTATGTACAATATTAATGTTCTTACGGATCTGATTACGGAAATTTCAAGTAACTAGTTAAATTTAATCAGTCTTCCATAAAAAAATAATCAAAAGTTATTCATACTAATAAATGTATTGAAGAAACATGATACAGTAATTCTTTGATTTCTCATCAAAGGTGTTTTTGCTCTTATATAGTTATGTTCAAAAGATTTTTGCCTCTTTATTCATTTCATTTTTTTCTTTTAAGATATAAATTTGCGTGAATGTACACGTGCCTACAATAAAATAATATATTTTCCTAATGAATGATATAAAATCGCAATTTGAATGACTGTAAATGTATATTTTATTATTTTTTTTTAATTTTATTATTTTTGCAGAGAAAAAAATTCATTATATTAGGATAAAAGTTCATTACGTAAACGATCTGTATATTAGCATATACAGATCATTTACGTAAACGTAATCAAATAATAATCATAATACACTAAATATTGCTTATAACGTAAATTATTACATATTCAAATACTATCAATACTATATATCACAAATACAACGTCATATTCATTGATAAACAAAATGAAATCACATACATCATGGACATATCCATTCTAAACACCCGCGATATATAAAATATCTATACAGTACTTTTAAAATCAATAAATGCACAGAACTTGCCTAAGAAGTAAAGCCCCTGTGAAAAATGGATAAAGAACTTATTGTGCTGTTATCCTTTTTTCCATGGATGTCATATCATATAATTATACTTCACAAGATCATTAGATTTTAATAACAGCATTTATATCTTACTAACAGTAAGAGAAAATAGCATAAAAGACAGATGTGTCTTTGAATAGTGACGAATGAATTATTTGAATATGTTTAAACTTAATATTACTCTATATTGTTTTATAATATATTTCTCTAATTATTGCCCGGCTACCAAAAATATTAGAAAAGCGTCTGACTTGCTTGTAATATAGAATATATAGCTTAAAATACGTGTGATATATAGTATCCACTTTATTTTATTTAATTCTTTAAATGACAAAATACAATTTCTGAAATTTTGCTGTTTTTGCAGGTTCCTTTTTTTATATTTAAACTACACCAGATAAAATGTCACACAATCTATAAATGCTCAAGTTTTATATGAAATCGGTTGCATACATAAAAAAGATTATTCCCAGTTTAATATAAAGTGATTCAAACTGAAGATGGGAGCATTCAAATGCAAGAATTAAGAACTATTCACTCGGAAAAAGTTTTTGTTGTTTCCGAAAACTTGTGCGAGTTACTCTATTATAATACTAATAATTCTGAAAAAATGCGGTCCTTGCGAGAGTCTGAGCTGTTAAGGGCCGCATTTCAGAATTAGTACATAAGACAGCGAACTTGCCAATTTGCGATTTCGAATACTAAAACGTCTTGTCAGCTGTCGGAAATTACAATACAATTATCCAATCAGATTTGATAGATTGTGCTGGTTTTCGCAAATTGGACTACTTTAAACGACTTAACGCTTCCAAAATTTTTTATTGGACTATTTGCGACTTTTGGCTACTTCTAAACTCTACAATAACGTCGCTAGTGTTATTTCTTTTATTTGATTTTTTCGCTGTATTAGAAATCAATCGATTGTATTGAAGAACATTTTCAATATGGAGTGAAACCTGCTAATGTGAACACCAAACAGACCACCTCAAAGTAGTCACCATAGGCAGAAAGAAGGATGTAGGTATTCTTGAATGAAATCACTTAAGTGGAAATAAGCAAAAAGGCTGATAATATGAAATACAAAAAAAATTACTAAATAATTGATTACACAGTGTTGTAAACAAAAACAGAAGAGAAACAATGCAACAAATTCAGTTTTTGTGAGAAACTCATCAATCCTGGATTGCTATAGAATTTTGTTTATAAAAATTTTCATCAAGTATAATTTTATTTATTTGATATATAGACATAAGAACCTCAGGACAACTAGTAGTCTCATAGCGAGAGACTATTTTCTCCAGAATATCGTAAACTTCCTTGTGGGATAAAGCCAAGGGCTTCTCTTCTTCGTTATGATACAGGCTTCCTTTTCCGCTATTTTTATCCTTTCTTGCAATGAACACTTTTCGGACCCTTCCAAAAACACTTTCTGAATGAATAGGTTCGGTGTTCACGATATCACGTTCACAGTCAACAACTTCGTCTGTGTTTTCTAATTCGGGAATCAAGACAGTAATATCTGCAGTAGGGTTTTCCTTTTGGATTTCGTCGTTCTTTTCTTTACGGAATTCCACGCATTTGATATCCAAAAGATCGCATCGATAACTCTTTGGTCCAAAGGCTGTAGAATTGACGTTGAGTTTGGAGGCAGAAATTTTAGTTATAGTACGACCATTTTTTCACAGGACAATTGTTAATTAAGGCAGTTGTCTACAATCAAAATTAATGTTCCGATTTTGTTTCCTCATTAAGGTGTTAACATCACTGAACTCACTCACTATCTCGATTAACTTGTTAATCGGGATAGCGAGTTATTGAAAAAGAAAGAAAATGAATCTAACCTTCGAATTAAAAATTCCCACACAAAGAAACTTAACAATAAGCAAAGAACGCGTAGCTCACTTTACTAGAGGGACAAGGGAAACCTCGATGGTGACTCGACATTGATCGCTATCATAACGGAAATTTTTAAATTTTCTGCCAAAACTGTTTCTAAAAATTGCACATTATTGGCGCGTCGCTAGTGTTATTTTCAATTTATGATACAGATTACTTTAAAATTTTCAAACTGCCATTTCTTTTATTCAAGCTTCCAAAATATGATTTCAAAAGATTATAGGAAATTTGATTTAACCCTATCTACGAAAAGTCAATGGTTTCAATGGTATATTTCATATTTGCGAAGTGATCGTTACAAATTCTTTAAAATGATTTGTTTTATGTTTTTTTAATGGTCACTTTACCCAAGATGATTTCTTATCTTGGGACATGACCGGTCAATAGTCAAATTAGACAGGTAGTCACTGTACGCAGATACATCCCTGTTGCAAAATGTATTATTTTGCAACGGGACCTGCTAAAGTGCTTAATTAACTTAAGGTTGTTTCACCACAGCAATATTATATAATTATGTGTGAAGCGTGGACTCGATGCGTTTATATTTCGCGTTAAAATGATGCTGAAAGTAAAAGGCATTTATTGTTTTATATTTGAGTCTTCATCATTGATGTTAAATGTATTGACAAATGAGGAATCATTAAACGAGGATACATTGACAAAAGGTATCAAAGAACAAATCTGAAGACAAAGATAAACTTGAAAAAGAATTATTAAAATATATCCTACCGCGAGCCATGTTATCCGGGTTGGTTTTATTTGTTTAAAGCAAACTCGACACCTGAACAATCTAACCAAGGAGAATGCCTCCCGGGAGGTTTTTATGGGGAACTGGCTTCTATTTAAGTATTACAAACGTGAGGAAAACCCAGAAAACTCCACGTGGCCAGCCCATTGAAAAGGCACGAACCGAATTTTCGGTTATCCGATGTAGCGTCAGTCTAAATTACCTCGGATAATCAGAGTTCAACTGTCAGAATAATTTTGTGATCTGACTTATCGAGGAATCTTATACTCTAATTAATCGTTTACTTCAATCTCTGTAATTATCAATATGTTCTTGAATCCTCGGTAATAGTTCTTTACTAACTTCTCCAAACGAGGCAAATTAGCAGTGCTGTGTTACCTTATTTTTGTTGTTTTACGAATAATATTCGTTGCTTGTTCTCGAGAACTCGATTCTCGAAAAATCATTCGATTTTGAAAGTGTTGGATTCTGCTCCTAGTTAATTCCAATAAAGACCTTGTGTCCACATTGTCATGAGTATGCGGTTTCAGTTCAAAATTCGGTCTTTACATACGTACCTACGTACTGTACATATGTATGCGGAAATTTTCCGTCTTTTTTTTGTACTTTTTAGGCTCAGGATATCAAAACGAGCCCAAAAAAATCGGGGTTGAGATTTGCAAAAACTCTGACCCTCGTATTCACCAACACGAGTTAGAGTTAGAGTTAGGGTTAACTCTCGAGTTACTGGTAAATTGGTATTCACCAACTCCGAATCTCGAGTCAAACACAATAACCCTAACTCTAACTCTANAAAATCGGGGTTGAGATTTGCAAAAACTCTGACCCTCGTATTCACCAACACGAGTTAGAGTTAGAGTTAGGGTTAACTCTCGAGTTACTGGTAAATTGGTATTCACCAACTCCGAATCTCGAGTCAAACACAATAACCCTAACTCTAACTCTAACTCTAGGGGTGCATATACTTTTGGGATCAAACTGATCCAAGATCACTTCGATCGTACAAATCGTGTATACAAACGAACTACTGTGATCCGATCGATCTCTATTTACGTATACAAACACCATCTAGGATCAATTGGATCTCGATCAAACTAATCCTAGCGGAAGGTAGGATCGTTTGGATCGGATAAAAGAGATTAAAGATGGCGGCTTCCATGGTCGAAGTTAAGCTGACAGTGCATTTCTTCCTTTTCCTATTTCTTTTGATTGTAATAAAATGGGAACAAGATCCTTCAGTAAATTTTCGAAAGTAAGTCGACTTACTCGAAAGTGTTCTTTAAAAACATTTGGCCTATATTCTAATGCAACCTCTGAAACATAGTTAGTTATTTTGCATACCGATTTCTTTTTTTTCTTTCTTTTATATTGTGTTAAATAATTAACCAAAATTAATTCTTCTTCCTCGGATTCTGAATCTAATTCCGATAATATTTCTAAAATGATTCCTAAACTTGCCGCCATCTTCGATCCTACTCGTATACTTTCCGCCATGACAGAAGCTATCTGTATCACGTGACAAGGACTGATCCGATTTTACAGATCGATCTATACAAAACGAAAAGTATATGCACCCTAGGAAATCGGCGAGTAGACGATAACTCTAGGTTTGACGCCTGCGCAAAGCGGTCTATTTCAGAGAAAAATGGCGACATTCGACGAAGACGAAGCCGAGATGCTAGAAAATCTGAAATATTTAGATTATATAGATCGTATGGAACGAAGAAGTCGGCGGATTATTTCTCCAAGAAGAAATGACCTCGAACAATTGGACGATTACGACTTTCTATGTCGATATCGTTTGCCAAAAGAGAGCGTAAGAAACCTATTAGAACGAATTGGTTTCCTCCTCCTGTTTTAAATAATTCGGCTTTTTTTGTGCCTGTTCTTTCACGGCTTTCTCTTTTAAATTCTTATAACAGTCCAATAACTGTTTGGTTTTTCTAAGGGTGTCACCCGGGATACCATTGAATTCCTTTGTTAGTTCTTCCTATGTGCCTCTCTTGTTTGGAAGAAATCGCATTTGTTTTCTTGTTTTCAATGATCGATTTATATTTTTCGACTAATTCAAGTAGAATTTCCTTCTCAAAATTAGAAAAATTACGGCGTGCACTGCTTTCCATTTCACTTTCCGCCATTTTCTACACGTGTTTCTATTCTATTCTATTCGTCTCCTCCCTGGTTCATACACGTGTTTGCTTTCAACCAATCAAAACTCTGCTTACGAAAGAAGACTTGTTTAATCTCGAACGCAGGATTGTTTTAAAATATTAACTCTAGAGTAGCGAAACTCTAGAGTTAAATTTTTATCTGAATACGAAAGAAGAGTAACTCGTAATCTGACTTCGAGTTACATCTAAACTCGAGTTCGTCAACTCTCTGTTTAACTCGTGTTGGTGAATACGGGGGTGAATGGTCGAATTTGACACGATTTCAATACTTTTCCGTGTTATAACATAACAGCTGGGAAAGTAAAATGCAAGATATTTCCCAGAATTTTTCACACAATTCATGTAAGGAATGACTAAGTGCTATGATATCGCACATGCAGTACTTTCATTCAGTGATCCACTACTGCTGTAGCAATGTCTTCTATTTTCAGATGTCCAGTCGGTTTGCAAACTTCGTCTTGGTTTCACGGTGAAAATTTCAGTTTCCTAAAACTCTAAATTAATTTCCTAATAGTCGGAATACATCTTTGAAAACCTCTTAAGTGCCAAGCTGGCATTGCTGTTTCGTTGATAGAATTTAAAACGTAACACACGACTATGCAGAGTGTGCACCGTGACATCAATCAGTTGAAGAACAGTAAAGAACGTTTTCAGCCTCCTTTTACATCCTGAAATTTATTAGGAAACTTACATAATATGCACATTGAGGCAGCAATGCAAATTTTTCTCTCGCGTATGAATTCTGAAGTAATACTTTTTCCGAAAATTTAAACTACATACGCAGAACAATTTAGTATACATACTACATAAGTGACCAAGTGGGTAAAAACCATTGAACACTGATAGTTAGTCGCGGATTCTCACTTCACCAACGGGCTGGCGACATAGATTTTTTCCGGGTTTCTTCATGTGACTAAAACTCTAAAGCCTAAATAGGGGCCACTTTCCCACTCGGGAGGACATTCAGTGACATTTTTGCGTTGCCTTATGCTATTAATCCAACAATCTTAAATACTGCGTAGTGTGGATAACAGATTTTGTTGAAATATGCCCAATTAGATCTTTTTGCAGAAAGCTTTGAACACCTGCTCTTTAGTTATGGTCATGCTGTACGTATCAAGAAATTTGTATTTTAAGTATCCAATAACTGCATTTCAATTTCACTAAGCAGACGCTAGACTTGCAAAATCTTCATTTTATTTCAACATCCTTTTGTACCTTGGCAAAATTCCAGGCAAAATGCATTTCGGGTTCTAAAAAATAATCCCGCTTCAGTTGCCTATAAATTATTATAAGTTTATTCAGTTGTATCAACTGAATAAACTTATAATAATTACAGTAAACAATATCAATGGCATGCCTTTTGACTCTGTAATGCCCACTTTAACGGATAACTTCGCAACAATACTTCTACGTACTGTACAATGTGTTAAAACCACGGAATTCAGAATTATTTATAATCCTTATTTATATCCGCCCTGTGGGCACTGAGATTTTTTTAACAAGCCCATAATGGATTCGGTCAGGCCCACAATGGGACGGCCGAGTGGTGAGAATCGGAGCTCGACATATCCAGACGGATCACTCTTGAAAAATTGCTGGGGCCGCTCGGATTTGATCTCGGGTCCCCCAGAGCGGTAGGCTGATGCCTTCCTGCCTTAACCTATTCGGCAATCCGTATCATCGTAGAGTGTATGTAAAAAATACAAATTGAATGATACTGTGCACTCGCTAATCCGATCTGTGCTTAATCTAAACCAATATTTCTTCTGCTGAATATTCAGGCAAAAAACAAAAAATTAATTGCAGAGTACTTTTTAAAAACATATATTAATTTTATAAATCGATGTATTACACAATTTAACATAATCATTAGTGTTGTAACGAATAGTATATTCGGCCAGGAGCGTGGCCGAATAGCCGAATATTCGGCCAAACTATTCGGCTTGATTAACGCACGTACGAAAATTGGCGCGCAAACTGCATTATGGCAAGGATCCTGCTCTCTATTGGCCCGCTGTCATTACGCTTCGCCAATCGCGTTAATTCTTGACAGTTGTAGCGGACAGACAAGAGTGTCATGGAAGTATGTGATAAATGATGATATCAAATGTGGATAACAATGAAATGATCTACACGTGTAAATAACGGAAAAAGAACAGAGAAGGACCGCGAAGTGAAAATGTGAAAATAAATATGAAATTCAGTTGATAACATAATCGAATAAGTCGAGGCAGCTTATTGGCACGAAATTCGCGGCCGTCAATGCCAAACAATTGTTGTCATAGACTTCGGAAAGCTAAATGCTTGTAATAAAAGTAACTTAGCGTGCACGGGCGAAAGTCTGGGGCCGTTCGGGCTATCAAGCTGTCTCGAATCTGTGAAATCATAACTGTGACTTATATCGACGTGCTATCTGTCTCTTTTCTCCGTTATCACCAAGCTGAGTCACATAATTGTAAAATGGGAACTCTACGACGGAAAAATGACGAATCGAAAGTATCGTGAGCACGTATTATGATGTATGCACAGGCTTACATGGATTACAGCGATAGAGGAAAGAGAAAGGGAAGAGCAAAGACGAGCACTTAAAAAGAAGGATAGGCAGGATCAGACCCTCAGATGTGCGAGGATTCTCCAACGATAGACGTGTACGTGTGCTGATCTTTGTAATTATAAATTGTGAATACATGTGACTAATATTATTTTCTTTTTTATTTTGTGCATGTTACAAGTTATAAATAAATATAAACAAACAACACTAACTCGATAACATTAAATCTAAATACCAGAATGATTAATTTACTGTGTTTTTGTTATTTATTACTCGTGTTTTTAGGTATTCAGTATTCGGCCGAATAGTGAAAAATAGGCCGAATACCGAATAGTAACCGAATATTCGTTACATCACTAAATTAATCATACGTATCATTTTCAATAAAAAATATGTATTTTTTAAATAATGAGAATGCACTCTCTATAAAAAGATATGAAACAAGTATGCTGGATAGCCGGGGACGTAGAACACAAGACTGCCGCTGTAAAAATCCTCAAAAATATTTGAGTGCTTTGACAGAGATGTTGGTCTCGTTCCTTGTTCCACTTTTGCCATCTTCATCGTAGATCTGCTCGAATCTGCAATGACACAAAAATTGTTTCCTTTTCGTATTGTAAAGTTTGACACTCCCGTTTGTCCGTGCGCTAAAGACCCGACCTCTAATTTCAGAGAGGATCGGCGAGACGTCTGGATAATTAAGACATTAAAACCATTATCTTCTCGCTTTGAAATTATTTCGATCGATTCAAAATTTTCCCATATGTGTTAATCTTGATATATTACACCCCATTCCTCAACTTTTTTTAATGTTATAACTGAAATATCTAAATTCAAAACGAATTTTAAGTTTGCTTTCTTTGTGCTATTTTCGTATCATTTTATTCAAACTGAATTAATTTTACTAAAGTGTTGATTCTACTGCAAGTCTCCAGCAGCAGCGGCAAGCAACGATGACCAACGTTTATCCCTACAGGTGATACAGAACCCTATTCCGCCGAAAAACACGGCATTTGCCGATATGCAGAACCAATTAGAATATATCAGCCAATTAGACTGATTGTTGTGCTTTTGAGCGTGAAGAAAATTCTACTATTCTGACGTTAGGCATCATTCTACTGGCTATCGACAGCAGCAAATATTCGACACCTCGGAATTTTTTTCTGTGCGGTGCGACTAGCGGCTAGAGTTTGTTTGTGGAATTGTTTTTTCAATAGTAACTGCCGCTAGAAACTTGCAAGTGGATCAAGCCTTTAAAAATTTAAGCTAATTTCTGAGAATAGTGAAATTTAATTTTCCATTGGAAACAACTTTATGATGTAAAATGAACATGTAAATATTTAAATATCTTTAAAACAGCCGGCATGTAATTCGCTCGATAAAATATTGTAGCAAAATTTATTTTTAATGCAATCCGGCATTGATCACCAGATCGCACAATTCAAATTCGTTTTGAAAGTGTAAACCAGGCATGGCCAACATACAGCCCGCGGGCCGGATATGGCCCGTATAATGGATTTATGTGGCCCGCGATTAATCTTTCAATATTAGCTACTCAAGTCAGAATAGATTGATGAAAGTTCTAACGCCTAAAAAAAGGTCAACAACTCGCTGTCCGGTTAGAGTTAACCCTCCATTACAAATCTCTTAAGTACAGCGTAGAACGTTGATAAAGCATGATAATGTGAAAAATGTATCTATAATCTCTATACACAATTTAGTCTCTACGGAGTGACACCACAATGAGATCTCATACCACCTCAAAATCTTCCTAGGGCGACCTCTGATTCGGCCCGTGAAAAAAGTTTTCTTTTCAATTCGGCCCGGGAGCAAAACTGTTGGCCACCCCTGGAGTAAACGAATTGGTTTATATTTCGCGCAATTAATTATATAATAGAAATATTTACCGTTAAATATACCGTACTTTAACAGTAAATTGTATGTTCCTAATTCCGAATATTATGATCAGTTCTTTTCCTTTTAAAATTTATTAATTAATTATACAGTATTTCCAATTTCAATAACTGTGAACACAATGTTTTTTTAAACCAGAATTTTTTTAACTCAAAAATTCAGTCCAGTATTGAAAAAATAATTCTGAGTTGTGACACTAGATGGTGCGATGTGTAATAATGAATATTTTAATTTAGGAGCATTTTTGATTTTTTTTTTAATTTATTGTTTTTATTTTTAATTAACATGACCTTCTAATTCATTTTTATAAATATGTACTGTATTTTTTTTTCTAAAATAAAAGTTACCTAAATTGGATATGTTATACTTAAATGTTAATTTAAAATAAACTTTTAACTGTAAATAGACAGAAATTTGTTTTTATAACATATAGAAATTACAGAAATTTCTATTACTTTAAATAGGACAAAGCAGACTAAATTAATGCGACACAACAAACGTCTTTTTATGGCTTTTGGGTGTGTTAGTGATATTCCCGTGTTTTGAAATCCATTCTATTTGCAATAAATGTATAGTTTTCATCGGTATAATCGAGCTAAATTTCCGAAAATTGAATAATTGCGAGCACCATCCCAACAAAACTTGGTCTTGATCGAGGAGAATGTCTTTTCGTACGTTTTATTGATTGTAACCGAGGAAAGCCCATTCTCGTCTAGGGGTGGTACCAGTCGCTTTGTAACACCGCTTCCGGTCGGAGAACCGAGACAGCTGGAAGCATTTAAATGCCCGTCATCTGTAGTGCAGCTGTCCGATCGCAGTTTTGTACGGCATTTTAACTAAACGAAATGTCTTTAATACGATCTTCGAATTAAAACAAATACTATTACTGACACATTAATTTATTTACATAAGAAAATGTATAATTTCATTGTCGTTGACAAAAAAGTCAATTACACAATCGAAGAACATGATTTATCAGGGACTGTCGATAATTTAATTGCGTTTATTTAAAAATTTTATAATTTGTATATATCGTTGTAGGAAAAAAAAAAAATGTATATAGTAAAAGTGAGTTCCAAATATCAATGCTGAATACGTATCATCGATATTCAAATTTCAATTTTTTTATTATTTTTTTGCCTTTTTTTTATCGTGCTTTATCGATGGTCCCTCATATATAGCTAGAGAGAATAAAAAATTTTAAACGCCTACCGCACTGCACTTCACATAATTTAATGACTTGATACTATGAGCAATTCTATAGAGGTTACAATGTTAAGTCTCTGAATGATGCTATTCTGCTGTATCGTAGAACCGGGAATTTCCCTTTTTCGGTAGACACACAGGTTTGGGATAAGGAAGTGGTCTGTCTTTCATATTCTGTGGGAGAAAATGTATGTTAGCGTCTTCTTTCCATTATATATTATATAAACGACATATAGAAGAAGTACAGATTTTATTTTTATAACAAAAACCTTTAATATAATCCTACAGTGTACATTTTTAATCTAAATAACGTTCATAAACTCTCTTTCCTGCACATTATAAATTTAATGTACAGAAAATAATGATATAGATTTTTTTCTGTCTTTCTCAACTGTTTATCACAGATAATAGAAAAGAGTGCATGTTGGTGCAACAATAACAACTTTGAAACGAGTATTAATTCTATAATTCCAATCATAACAATTTCATTTACTTATCTTATCCAAACGATTCAATCTCAGAAGAGAAAAAAATAGAAAAACTGTCAAATATATACCTACTACCACACTACAGTATACTAAAATAAATGTGGCAACACACACCGGAGGGAAAAATGTTTTCATTTCCTGAGTGGAATCTTGTCCTTGGCTGGAAGGTATTGTGGCGTAAGATGCCACGCTTGGAGCTCCTGTTCCCACATCTGAATGATTGGCCGGTCTTGTTTTGTTTATATCTATGTAACGTTGAGAAGAACCAGTATAAGTAGATGGTTTGGCACCTTGAAGGGCTAAAAATGTAACATTTATCTTAATAAAATAAAATTCATTATCACTTGGTTAGATTTAAATAGTAGTACCTTTTTCTAGATTCCTTCTCGCTCTGGATTTTCGAAGGTATATGGCAATTACTATAATGATAACAATAAAGGCGAGAAGTGATGCAGCTACTGGAATAATTATGGAGAGATCAAGGTAAAATGGTACCCCTCCTCCAAAACCTTAAATTTTATAAGAAATTTATGTTAACACAATACTTTAGAAATAAATAAAACATACATTTTAAAAGTCATTAAAAATGTACAGTATTAAAATATGCATTTAATTAATAACTGTAGATATTAATTAAATATATAATGAAATTATTAAAACTATAATAAGATACATTAAAATGACTGAATTAATATAAACAAATCTAGAGAGAAAAAGTAATTATTTCTCTAGTTTATTTGTGATTATATGTATAATATAACTTAGGGCCATAGGAAGGAGAGAAAGTGGACCAGCCCAAAATTGGAAAGCAGTTTCCAATATTGGCCATGGTTTTCTAGTTTCTTTATAAAGATTTCATTTTCAATACTTATCTAGTTATTTCTACATCTTTCTGTGTAAATATATATATGCAGGGGGAGGGGGAATCAATATCTTGTGAAAAATTCTATTTGTTTGGTTTGACAGTGTTGCATAGTAGCTGCTAACTTGAAATTAGAATGGTATTCACAATGTTGACAGGAAAAAATGGTACAGCCATGGCTGGATCTGTTCCTATGGCTTGTACAGTACAAGTAATTATATAAATGGCAGTTTAACTTTTATCTGGAATTTCACTAATGGCAATGGAGCTATATGTGTTACAAAAAAAAATATAAATTAGACTAATGTTTTTTTCTCTAGGTACTTCACCACAATTTTGGTTTGGATATTTAGAATTTTTATCAATAAAATTAAATAAATTTCCATTTTAATAATTTATAATTCTAATTATATAAATACATAAATACCTAATGTGGATGTTTTTATTTTTAGTACATCTCCAGCTTCACCATTTCCATATTGATTGCTTGCTGTTATATAAACATCATAGGTAGTTCCACGATCTAATCCAGTCACTGTAAAATGATTTTGGGAATTTGCAATAATAGGTATGTGATACCATTCACCTCCAGTTTTCTTGTAGTGTATTGTGTATCCTATAAAAATAAATGTACATATATATTTTTTAAATATTACACAACTTAAAATAAAATTTAACTAAACTTCAAACCTGAGACAGGGATATTTGTATTTGGAGTCAATCCCCATTTCACACTAATTGCAGAATCTGATGCACTATGTAAAGCCAAAGGTGGTGGAAATGGAAGATCTAAATAAATATAATATAAATTTTTCATCTTATGCAAAATATTGTATGCATAACAATTTATGTATGAGGACAGCCAGATGACTGAGACAGTAAAGATGACAGTTTGCCACTCAAGACGGTCTTAAGTTCAAGTGTGGGCCAGAAACATTAGTAATTTTTCTTTAGTAGTCTCTTTCAGATATATTACAGGCCCTATCTCTCACAATCTGGCTGTCCCCATTCAGAGTCTGGCCAAACAAGCAATGGAGAGTAAAAAGTATTTTGCATGTGCTTACCTCCATCTAAAGTTTTAGCTGTTAATTCTTGTGAGGGAGGACCTGTTCCAGCACTGTTATATGCCTTTACTATGACATTATATTTGGTAGATTTCATTAGATTGGTAAGAGTATATTCATGAGTATCATTTGTAACATTATAAACAGTTTTGTATGAATATGGGAGTGATGGATCATCTATTTTATATCCTATAAAGTAACCTTTCAATTCTCCATTCCAGTATTCTCTTGGAGGAGGCTGAAATTTATAAAGTTTTAAAAAATTAAATAATTTCTACAGAAAACAATTCTTAATTTCTCATAACATTATATATAAAGTATCTCTGCCAGTCTTAGAACAACTGTTATATTACAGTAGAGTGTCAATTATATGATCATACTTGTTAGGACACAGAAAATAAAGTATAAATATTAATCCTTTTAAATAGAAATTTAATGTATTAGCAAACTGTGACTAATTAATCCTGCTTCTCTATTTGTACTGTAATAAATAAAACTTAACGCTAGTGTTGGTAATGACATAGCTCAATAATAGAGCTAAAGGAGATCACCAACAATCATTATTACATAAAGTCTTTGTAATTTCTGGAATTAATACACTTTGAAGCTTATTTTGTATAATTAACACTACTGTATAAACTAAATTACTACACTTTCTAATAGTTATTTTTTTAGTTCCTTTGAGTTCTTAGAGATGATTTATTATGATTTAATTGCTATCTGACTTCTATAATTATGAATACACAAGATTAAAAGTAAATAAAATTAAAACTGCATTTAAAAATAAACAAACATGTGACTAAGTGATACATTTTTACTTCTATTTACAAGAATTATAATGATAAACTTAATAACTTTTTATGTAAGCAAAAATAAAAAAATACATACATGCACATACTATATATATATATACACTTACACACACAAAAAAAAAACTGATTCGTCTTGCTCTAACTATTCTGGTGAGCAGAAAGTGACAAATAAATATTGTTTAATTGCTCAGAAATGTTTTTGGCTTTTTGAAGCCATCTTCAGTTAATTATTCTAAACTAGAATAAATTTTTAAAATACTTTTTAGCTGCCTTAAATAAGCAGTATATAGTGCTCACAGTATAACATATCAAAACATATTAAGTTTAAAGCTTTACTAACTCATTGTTGGTTACAGGTTTTTAATTATAATTAGACAATTTGAAATAAGTTTAATAAACTCTGAAGCAAGATATGATCTCATTCAGTTCAATATATTTATATGATGTCAACTGACGAATTGGACCTTTTAATATCAATAAATAATGTAGAAAAGTATAGTATTCTGAGAAAATATTCAACATTGACTATTATACTGAATATAACTTAATATAAACCAAATACATTTCTTTAACTGTAAGAAAAGAGAGAGAGATTTAAAGACTATCATATTTAATCAATCACAAATAACATACGTTCATTTCTACTCTTTTAAAAATTACTATTATTATAACGTTCTATTATTACATGTAATAATTTTTAAAAATATTTATGATGTATAAGCAGAATTCATACTACTAAAATAGATTAATGTTTTATAATAGAACTTATAAATTATTTACATTCTATAATATAAAAAAATAGATTTATTGACTACATTCTAGATATTTTTTTTTATATTTACAAATTATATTCCTAATCAGTAGTTTATAATGAAGAATGATCATGCATCTAGGATACTTTTAGTAAAAAAAAGTTAATTATTTTAATCAAATCAATTTTAATATTTGATAACAGATGCATTATTATTTACTTCAATATTTTAGTTATTGTAATGAACAATATATAGTATCAGTATTCTCTAATTATACTGCTCTAAATAATGAAATATACATAAATGCAAAATTTTAAAGAATCTTAACTGGATTGTGTTGAGATTTAAAACAATACATCTTGTTTGCTTAATTCTTTAAATGCAAAATTATCAATAATCTACCACAATGAATTTATATTCTATTTATGAGGAGTATATAAATTCATTTGATTTATATTTTATCTATTACACTGTAGTATTTATAGCTTACTGTTTATTTTCTTTAATAAAACTTTAATTACATACATTTAAATCAATTAAGTGAAAGTGAAATCAATATTTAATCGTAACGAATAAGACTTCTTTACTATGTAAATTAACTGAAACCAAATGAAGTAAAATATCTTCATTAACATTATCTAAGCTTTGAACCATTTCATCATCATTTAAACTCCTTTACTGGGATTTTACTCCTTCATTCTATGTCACTTATTGATCAGTGAATTAATCTTAGATATTATAATTGAAGAGTTCTTTGGAATAAGATAACTAAGTGCACTGAACTAAGAAAGATATCCAAGTGTTTTATAATGCATATCAAATAGAGTTTTATGATATGGTATTTTCCTTGCTACTACAATGTAATAAGCAATGTATTTAGTATTTATGTAAGTGTAAAGTATTTAGTATTTATACTTTACTCACTTCATAACAAACCTCATGCAAAATCAAAATTTAATATAGGTATTTCTTTCATAGAATTCCTTAATTATACATAAAGAGAAACTTGAAATATGATGATAATTAAACATTATGATGAAGCCACTATATCAATTAATAAGTATTAATTAAATTTTTATTAATTTAACTATTTTCGCAAAGTATAAGGCTATAATTATTGATTTACTACAGATTATTAAATGTTATGATTTACAAATCATAATTTCCTAAACGTGATTCAAATTTTTAGCTGTTGTTGGCTTTTAACTAAAAGTCTTAAATAATTTGCAATAATTGTATTCTGTATAAAATAAATCTAATAACTGGAAGAGAAAATAAATGTTATCTAAGTTTATTCACTTATATACCAAAAATAAGTTAAAAGAAAACTTTTTCATTGAATAAAAATTAATTAAAAATCATATTACCTTCCAAGAAACAATAATTGTACTTGAACCTTTTGCTTTAACCCAAACATCAGTAGGAGGGCCTTTTGGTTCTGTGTAGTTAGCATTAAAGATTAAAAACCAATAAAAAACATGCTAAATATTCCTAAATATCTTATACCTTCTTCTCCAGTAGTAAACCTGTATATATCAGATGGTTCTCCCTGTCCAATTTCATTTTCAGCAACCACTGTTACAGCATATGGAGTGCCAGGCTGTAAACTCTGTAATTCTATGGAAGTTTGAGAATTAGGCACAGTTTCTTCTAATAATTTATGAGCACTACCTGTAAAATAAATTAAAAAAACGATAGAATATTATTTGCAAATTATACCTTACTAAAGTGTTTTATAATTTATTTTTTATTACTAATTAATTTAAATAACACTGAATAATAACAATAAGATTTTAACCTCTCTCTCTCCAATACTGGACGATATATTTTGTAATTTGACTATTTCCACTATAAGGTGCAGACCATTTAATTGTTGCTCTTTTACCCCACACCTCTTGTACTTTAACATCTAACGGCTGAGCTGGAACCTCTATTGTAAAAAATATAAACATTAAAATATTATCAAACTATATTTGTGTAAAGTTTTAGCTTAAGTAATGATCAAAAATAAAAAAAAAAAATTTATTTACCTACAACTAATAACTTAATATTTCTCTCATCGCTTCCGTATTCATTTTTGGCAAAGCAAGTGTATAAAACTCCGTCATTTCTATCCGCAGTTCGAATGACAAGCTCTGAGTTGAGTCCTCTTTCTTGATCTCTATCGAATCTTTCGACTCTATCGTAAAAATGATAGAAAATCCCAGTGTGGTTCACATAAAACAGATTTAACTCTAAATAATAAAAATAATCTTTTACGATGCAGTTCAATCGATCTTCATCGAAAACAATTAAAATATCGTACTTTTGATTCATTAAGAAATTAAAAATAGCCATGATATTTAAACAAGCTGGTGTTTAAATCAATATGACATCATTAGAGAGCGAAGACATTTGCAGTGACAAACGAGATTAACTTAGAATTATTGACTTAATTTCAGATTCAGGAAGTATTTTAAAATAAAGGTAATGCAAAAATGGGACTGACCTCGTCATTTTCGTAAAATCAATCACTTTTTTTTCTTTGGACCAAGTGATAGTCATTGGCTTGTCTCCAACCGCGTCGCATTTTAAAGTAGCTGTGTCTCCTCTACGAACATTTTGGACTGTGAATTTCTCTTCAAATTTGGCAGGAACTTAGTAGAAATCGAAATGGTGATATAAATTATTATAAAGATAATAAGACAAATAAACTTACGATTAGTTATTTTTAGCAAGCAATTACTTTCGAACTTGTATAGTCCTAATATAACATATCGCATTTCAAAAGTTACTACTACTTGTTTTGGAAAAAAAAAAATTGGCGTGATAGTAATTTTAAAAAGTGCTATTAATATTTTCTTACCCAAAACTTTAACAAATATAGTTTTATTGATACCAGTGCCGATACCATTGCTAGCTGAACAGTCGTAACGGCCTTCCATGCTTTTATCCGCGTTTCGAAAAGATAATGTCGAGTTTAAAGCAGTAATATGAATGGATGCATCTATCGATATCACACAAAAAATATTTCTATGGTGATACCTATATTTCGCCATGCTTTTGATTAACCATAAATACCTGTTTTCCATTGAACAAGGGGTTTGGGATAACCAACCGCTTCGCACGATATGTTAAAACTTTTACCTTCCGAAATGGTTAGATCCCGAGGTTCGAATTTCCAACTTGGTGGTGCTAAAATATTTCGATAAAGAAACTAAATTCCATTTTTAATACTTTACATTTTATTATAACGTTAAAAGTATACCATTTATCATAAGAGAGGCGGTAAATTGATCGGACCCAGAAGAAGAAGTCACTCTACACGTGTAATTACCAATTTGTGCCGGTGCTAATTTTTCTATGACTAGGATAGAATAATCGTCGAAGACCTGATAGGTGATCTCGGATGTTGATGTTATTTCGAGATTATCTTTAGTCCAGCGAAAATCATAGGGCCCTAAACCTTCTTTCACGCTACAAATAGCTTTGGCACTCTGACCTACTCTCAAATCAGTAGGAAAATTAAATGTCTGAATCTTTGGTGGGACTGAAAATAAATTTTAATTTTATCGTTATTACATGAGCACTTAATTATGTATGTATATAATGCACAAGTCATATTTAGGATATAAAAAGTTTTTACTTACCAATTTCGATGCCACTTGAGCTTACAACGCTGATGTAGGCGATCAAAAAATAGTGTGATGCGTAAGGAATCATTTTATAGCATAAACGAGATAATCTCAGCTTTCATTTGCTTCTTTGTACACACAGTCCATTCTAAATGATGCTAACATGCAAATGTTAGCTAAACGCCACATCGTGATCATTCGAAGAACTAAATTTTGGAAGTTTAGTGCATTCGAATGATTTACGTTCATGGAAAGTCTCAAAAAATTTTTATAAATATTCTCAATAATAAAATATAATTTAACGCGCATAATATTACAGCTGAACACGTATCTAAAATAACCATCTTGTTTTAGTTTCGGGTAATAAAAATGGCAAAAGAAACTTAAACATAATTTTATGAAGAGTTCTTATCAAAATTTGGAATGTGTATGAGTGTATAGTTTAATCTTAGGAAGCAATACAGTTCATCATGTCTAATTTTAGCAATATTAATGTATTTATTCTTCATAAATCTTACCAATCACTTTGATTTTAATTTCTTTATTAATATCTTTTCCAACATTGTTACTAACTTCGCAAATATAATAGCCTTCGTCTACATCAGTAATTTTATCTAATAACAAGATACTTTTTCCAGGATGTTGCTTCTGTGTTTGCACGTACTGTCCTATTGATAATTGTGGAAAAAATTGCTTAATTATTTTATACTAATAGATGTATATTATTCTCATATATTGATATACCATTATCCGTCCTCTTCCACGTAACTGTTGGTATAGGATAACCGGACACTTCACAAGTAACAGTCACATTATTACCAAGCAGAACATCAATATCACTTGGTTCTTGAATCCATTGAGGAGGAACTAATATGTTTTAAGTTTATTATTTTAAATAAACTTCAGATATTAAATTATAATATTTTAAATTAATATTACCTTTGACTTCTAAGTAAGTACTGTAAGAACTAGTTCCAGTAGAAGTCGATAAAATACAGGTATAGTTACCCGCAACCGAAATATCTACGGGATCTATGACGATAACAGAAAAATCTCTGATCGTCTCGACAGTTACTTTAGGTGAATGTATCTGAATATCTTGTCCATCTTTTTTCCAACTAAATCCGAAAGGGGGGTGCCCAGATCTAGCAGTGCAAGTAGCACTGGCTTTCTGGCCTAAAGATATATCTTTAGGAAAAGAAAACGGCTGAATTTGTGGCATTTCTGAAAGAACAATAACTTGTGTTTTATATCTTGTAAATATAAATTTAAATTATTACACGAGTCAATTATTAAGGAATAAATGCTTACCTTCTAATGCAGACGAATATGTTATCATTGCTAAAAATATAAACAGATGAAAAGAGTTTCTTTCTCTTATCGATATCTTCATGTCAACAGAATCAGTTTATTGTGATTATCATTTGTGAGTATAGCGTCTACACAGTATGTACTACAGCGCCTCATGGCGTTCAATATACTTTAATCCGATATTTTCTAAATTTTCTTACAATTTCGTTTTCTTAAATTAAATCGTGCAAAAACTTATTCTCTGATTTTTTGGTCTTACCAATAACTCTCACTGAAACATCGTTTTCGATCGGTTTTCCAACGTCGTTGTTAGCTAGACATTTATAATGTCCATCATCGTCTTTAGTAACTGATTTTATAATTAGTGTGCCATTGGGTAATACAATTGAATCGTCTTTCATCAGAATACTGTTGAATACGTCGGGAGTAGCAACTGAAAAATACCGATTTTAAAAATCACATTACTTAATAATTAAGGGAAAAAATATTTTTATTACCTGAAGCTTTTTTCCAAGTGATTGTGGGTGCAGGCTTTCCTGAGGCGGAACATGTCAGAGACAGAATATCGCCTATTTGAATTTCCTGATCTTTGGATACAAAATTCCAGACTGCCGGAACTGTATATAACGGTTAAATACGTATTGAAATCTTATTTTCGGTGTATGATTTTCTTGACACTTACCCAATACTTTTAATGGAGTAGTATAACTGTCGGAAAGACCCTCGGCATTAACAATACAGGTGTAATTACCCGCGTGTTCTTCCGAAATAGGGTCTATGATAATAGTCGACATATCGGCAAATGTACGAATTTCAATTTTCTCATCCTTTTGCAATTCTTTACCATTTTTATACCAGACAAATTCTTGTTTATATGCCCACGTTGTGGAGCAAATTGTAGTTATTCTCTGACCAAGAATTACGTCGTTTGGAAAATAAAATGGTTGAATTTTCAGTTCACCTGAATCAAAAATATATTATTTTTATTAGTATCGTAATATCAAGTTCAGCAATTTATAATTTAGTATTATAAATAAAATTTCCAAACTGGTATTTTTTTTCTGAGAAGATTTATCTTATAATTTAAAATATAAAACGTAAAATAAATTACTTTTGTAGTTGTAGTTTAGTTCATGCACTTAATTAAACATTCATTACTATGCATTACAGAAAGTTACAAATAAAACTTAACACTTACCGATTCCATTTCCTAGACAGAAACAAAACAGATGTATAACAAGCGTACACCACATATAAAAACGTACTTTCATCTTGTAAATTTTAAAATACGCATCGCAAAATCATACGAAACCATTGTATTCCTTCCGAATGCATTTGTGAAACTAAAAGCAACAACGCTTTGCAGTAACAAAGACAAACTGATCACAGCGCCATTCTACATACAAAATTCGCAACTAAAATAATTATAAATGATTTAATAAATCGCATTAATTTCGCTAACTGTTGTAAATTTTGTAGTATTTATTAAAACAAATGATCTTACCAATAACATTTAAGAATATGGTAACATCTAGATTATTTCCGACATTATTTGTAGCTTGGCATTTATAAAAGCTTTGGTCGTCTTTATGTATAGAATCTATTACTAAGCTTCCATTATTCAGAATGGAAATTCGTTCATTCGTTTGAATCATAAGATATCTTTCTTCGGAACCAACTGAAATTAATGCAAGTTACAGATTATGTTTCGAAATAATTTACACGATATATTTTCAATGTATTTCTAGAAGCTCTAAATACTAACAGGATTTCATCCAACTAATTGCTGGACTAGGTTTGCCAGAAGCTTGGCAAGGAAGAATTGCCTGTTCGTTTATAACAAATTTTGCATCTTGAGGTTTATGAATCCATTTTGGAGGAACTAAAAGTAAAAGTTTTCATTATCATTAAACTTTGTTAAGGAATATATCAAGAATTAATTTATATATTTATATTCATTGAATTTTCATAAATCATACCTAAAATATTCAGACTTGTACTATAAGCGTCAGTTAATCCTTCAGACATCACTACACAAGTATAATTGCCATCGTCATTTTCCGACACGGGATCTATGACAATATTTGACAAGTCACCATAAGAACGAATCTGAATATGTCCTTTATTTTCAATTTCTTCTTTATTTTTGTACCAAGAAAATAAAAGCTTTTCTCCCCAAGTTGTACTACATGTTGTTGTCACTCTTTGACCAATTATGACTGGAGAGGGGAAATTGAAAGGCTGTATTTTCAAATCATCTAGAAATATATTTGTAAAATTTACAATTATCTTTGATTTATAAAGTTATAATTTTCAAGAGTATTTAATAATTTAAATTATATATTTTTTGGTATTAAGAAAGCAAACTCACCTTTTTGTAAATCAGCTCTGCAGTATAGAATAGCAAGCGCTATCAACAAGATATAGGAATTAAATCCCATCATAATTTATTTCCTTTTTTGGCAAGAGAAAAATAATATCATGATAAATTTTTTAAAACAAAATACTTCGTTTTATACGGCATTTTGTATTTAGAATTGCTCCTAAAATGGCGAGCAGTATTCACGAAAACAAAGAACTGCCCTTGCGCCATCTGAAAACATCGAAAGTTGAGTTTTGCGACGCGTAATAATTTTAAAATCCAGAATTTCAAGAGATTTTACTTTTATTTTTAATAATTAATTGTGATAATTAATACATAAATTATAAAACTAATTAATGTCGGCGAAATATTTGCATAAATATAACATCGATATTTAATAATAAAAATTGTAATAATGTATCTACTATACTGTTAACACGCATAAACAGAATTGCTTTTAAATTATTTTTCTGTTTTTTGTTTGAAGTTTTTTCACCGCAGGATAAACTTCGTCTATAATTTCTGTTGCTTAGTGATATCGTTACGAATATCACTAAGCAACAGAAATTATATCAATAGATGATGATGCATCGTTGCAAAATTTTTAATTTTAAAATATTCCATCTGCTCTTTATAATACTAAAGCGCAGATGGAGTATTTTAAAATGAAAAATTCTGTATTAATACAAAAGTTCAGTTTTAACTTTCGACTTTTTAGACCCAATTTATAAAACCTTGCGATATAATTCAAATATAAGCTTTTCCTTTTGAAAATTATATCACTCAGACAAATTTTTACATAAGAAATTGATCTATTCAAAGCATCTCAATCTGTTTATACAATATAATAAAGTTTATTTATTATTAAATTCAAAAATCAGATACAGCAGTTTTATCTTACCACGTACAAATAATGCTATGCTTCTCGATAGCTTATCTCCTACACCATTAGATGCTTCGCACACATAATAGCCAACATTTTTATAATCTGCTTTATCGATAAGTAGTTGACTTCTTCCTTCAGATGCTCTCTGATGCTCAACTATTATTGAAGATTCGGAGCCTTTTCCTAAATACACTCGTTTCTTTATAAATCAGTCTTAAGAGTGAAATTAGTTTTTTTAGATAAAACCCTAAAATTATAAATATAAATACCAGAGGCTATAACTTTCTTCCACGTAACAACTGGTAAAGGCAAGCCAGAAGCCTGACATTCGATACTTCTATTCATTCCAATTACAAGTTCGACGTCACTTAGATCATTGATCCATTTCGCAGGTGCTATGCGAATTTTAATAATTCGATTTTTACGCTATTTGTTTAGTGACCGATAAAATAACGAATATTTCGCCTTACCTTTGACGAAAAGTGATGCTGTGTAACTATCTGTACCTATTACATTTTTCAACAAACAAGTATAATTTCCAACATCAGAGACAGAAACTGCTTCCAAAATAATTACTGAAACTTCTCCTAAGGATCTAATAATGACTTTAGATGATGGATTTATTTCACGGCCATTTTTTTGCCAAACGAACTCTAAAGGAGGAGAACCAGCTACAGCTGTGCAGGCGACACTCGCTTTTTGTCCCAAAATTACTTCGTTGGGAAAGCTAAATGGTTGAATCCGGGGTTCATCTGCAAAACTCGTGTTTTTTAATTTCAAAATAATTTAATTTAAAATCTAGAATCTCTGTTGTAATATGAGCATTTTCTTTACTTACCTTTTGAGCAATACACAAGTATAATAAACCATTTGGTTAAAAGAAATTGTAAAGGCAGTTTCCAGTAATTATTTTCCATTATCGCCACTCAGAACCGCATATTTAGCTGATTCTGATCATCCGTACAACTCTGAAATAAATTTATTTTCATTTAGCTGTGTTTTTATAATACATAAAAGACTTCATCTTAACAAAAATATCAGAATTTAGAAAAGACGAATAACTTACCTATTTGCCTTTCACACACAAAGAATATCTCTTTCCAGCGCCTCCTTTCGTCAGAAATAGGAATTGTCATACAGATCTCGAAAATATTTTTTTCTCAAACTCAACTCAGTAATTTATTTCATCGTTAAATCGATTATTTTTACATCAAGATAAAAATATTTTAACGATTTACATACCTATCACGCGTATCGAAATATCTTTACTCAATACTTCCCCGACGCCATTATATACTTCGCATCTATATAATCCTTCTTGCGTTTTTCTTATATCAGTGATGATCAACGAACCGTTAGTTGAGACAACAATATTATCAGCAGTCATAATTGTCTCAAGGCTATTCTGATTTAAATCTATAGGAACAACCATATATATGATTGATGTTTATGTATATGATATGGCATGCAGACCATTAATTGTTCTTCTTACGGGAAACTTTTTTCCAAATGATATTCGGAGGCGGTACACCCGAAGCTTGGCATAAAAATGAAACTGTGTCTCCACTAGCAATATCTTGGTCAGATGGTTGTTTAATCCATTGAGCTGGAACTAAATATACGATAAAATTACGACTTAAAAGACTATCATAATTTAAATTCCTTTAAAAATTATTTTCATTTGATTTTATTACAGACTTACCTAACACTTTAAGTACAGCGCTGTAACTATCGGATGCTGACGGTAAATTTACAGTGCATGTATAATTACCATTATCGTTTATTTCAGCCGTTTCGATAACCAGCATAGATGCTCCCGCATAATTTAATATTTGAATTCTTTTATTTGCATCAATTTCTTTACCGTCTTTATACCATTTATACACTAAATCATCGCCACTATTTGTGGCACAAGTCGTGGTAACTCTTTCTCCTAAAGTCACCGTTTTAGGAAAGTTAAATGGTCTTATTTTTTGCCCTATTCGAAAAATTGATTTGATTAAAATACTATAGTAATTTCATTAAGTTTTAAATTGAGTTTATTGAAAAATTTTCTTACCTGTTCCAACTGATGACAAGAAAGTAATCATCAGTACTTTCACTATGTCTTTATAAATCATTTTTCCGAATAGTTATGTCGTTGAACAATATCTTCTTAAACAGTGCATATCACGTCTGAAAGGAATGGCTTCTAATAACATTCGATCAACATTAAATACTAATCTTAAAGATACAGCACAAATAAATTTCTAGCTAAGCCAGCATCCATAACTAGACAAAGACTCGCTACGCAGCGCCCTCCGGTTTCCAAAACCGTCCTGAACCAATATTTTGCAGATATACCGTATTTTACAAGGAAAATTTTATTCATTGTATTCATCGAAATTTAGTGAATATATTGATTCTCTCTTATAATCCAACATTATAATAAATAACCATATTCTCGAATTATGTGTTTTTTTAATTATATCTGTATAATTTACTTAGTTTTTTTTAATGAAACTGGAAGTTAACGAATCTAGGGCTTTAAACATTATTAAAATAGTTTTATTATTAGCACACTACAAATTCATGTAGAAAAATCTTATAATTTTCTTTACAGAGTACAAAAACAATCTTACCACGAACGGTAATAGATATTATTTTATTTAGTGGATCTCCTATTCCATTTTTAGCCTCACAGATATATTGGCCTTCGTCTATGTCTCGAATATTCTCAATATTTAATAAATTCTTCCCTGTCTGTGATTCTGACTCAAGAGACAATGCTCCTTGGAGAAAAAAATTAATAAAAATCACACGTGTTTACATAAAAAGTTTCAATACAAAAATAAATTTTATTTACCGTCCAATTTCCTCCAAGAAACATTCGGAGGAGGTAATCCTGTTGCTTCACATTCTAGCATTAGTGAAGTTCCCACAACTACATCTTGATCTGAAGGTTCTTGAACCCATTTCGTTGGCGCTAGAAGAAAAGAAATTCAGTTTCAGGTTCATATCTTTAATTTATTATTAGAATAAGAATTGTCTTCACAGAAACTTAAGGAAAACAATTATGCCAAACAATACCTCTTACTAATAAACTTGCAGAAAATCTATCGATCCCGGACGAAGTAGTAAGCACACACGTATAATTTCCTGCAGAATCGGTCTCTACTTTTTCTATGAGTAAGACCGAAGAATCTCTAGTAGTATAAGATTGGATACTAATTTTATCAATATCATTAATTTCACGACCATCTTTAAGCCAAGAAAATTCTAGAGGAGGATTTCCAGAAATTGCTGTGCATATTGTACTGACTTTCTGGCCAAGCACAACTTGTTTTGGAAAATTAAATGGTTGTATTTTTGGCACTTCTAGAAAGAAAACCAAAGATCTTGTAATAATCAATTACATTTCAAATAAATATGATATATTTAAAAATTTGTAAATTTATAGCTAGAATTTTCGTTTTCTGAAGAAACAGTAAAATTGTATATAGCTTACCTTGCGACAAAACTTCAACGATTATGACTGAAGCCACTATCAATGTATACGCCATGCTGTTAGCAAACTTTCACTGTTTACATTCGTGGAATAATTCAAATAATCGTTATAAAATTAGAAAACGTTTATCTCTGACTATTGTAATAGCACACACACAAACATTAAGCAACTTTAATGAAGAGCGAAATTCCTGTTACCTCGAAAATGACAAAGAAAACATTCTCTGGTTTTGATATAAGGAAGCGCCATGCAGCGACCAAACGTTGTAACATAAAATAAAAATTCATTTCTCTAAATTCCCAAAATATTGAAATTTTCAAAAAGTACAATTATATAAATTCATACTTAAAAATATATAATTAATAAATATTAATTTACAGTATTATTAATGTACTACAATTTAATTTAAGGCGAGAATTTCATTATGTCTATTTACAATCAATTAGTAAACTGTTACAATAAATTCGTCATATTACAAATTTTCTAAAAACTATATATTTATTTTATAGTATATCAACTATATGAAATTTGCAGAAAATATGCTGATTATCTTGGAAGTAATATAAATGTAATGTAACTATAAATTATATCAAAATAGCAAAAATTAGCTTAATAAAATTTTACACTAAGCTATTTATTTCTGGGCATAAAGAATTATGTGCTTTATGTAAACCTTTACATTAGACATTACTTTTCAGAATTAATAAAACTTTACGATATTCAGTTATAAATTAATATTAATAATTACTTTATGGTTGAATATAATATCTAAGAANAGCAGAGTTGCCCTTTAATAAAAAAAATTAAGTGGTATTAAAAATTAAAAGAGCCATAAATTTTTATTGTTTGACATTGTTTATTAGAATTGTATCATATAATATTTTGAATAAATAAATTTTCTTACCACGTACAATAATGGTGATTATTTTACTTAATTGATCACCAATTCCATTTTTTGCTTCGCAGACATATTTCCCTTCATCTATAGCTTTTATATTTTCAATGGATAAATCATTTTTTCCTATTTTGGAATCTTCTTGAAATAAACCTCCTTCACCAAAAAATCATAATTAAATGAATTTATCAGGCTAGAATTTCGATACTCTTGACAGCTATTTACGGACTATTGACAAACCATCTATTTTCCTCCAAGAAACTGTCGGTAAGGGTAATCCGGTAGCTTCACATTCCAAGGCTACCGAACTTCCCACGGTAACATGCTTATCTTCCGGTTCCTTGATCCATCTTGCAGGTGCTAGCATAGCGAAAACGAGATTTTAAATTATTTCACAGTTATATCATTTATAAACCAACAATTTGGAATATTTACCTCTTACATCCAAATTTGCGGTAAACTTATCCATACCCATGGATGTTTTAAGAATACACGTATAATTTCCGGCAGACTGATCTTGAACACTCTCTATAAGTAACACCGAATAATCTTTGTAGGACTGAATTGAGAGTTCATCTTTAGATTGAATCTCTCTGCTATCTTTCAACCATGAAAATTCTAGAGGAGGATCTCCAGCAATAGCTGTACATATTGTACTAACTTTCTGTCCAAGAATTACTTGCTTAGGAAAATAAAATGGTTGTATTTTGGGTAAATCTGAAAATAAATTGATTTATGATTTCTATTTTAAAATATTTGAATGAAATATAAATCTTATCTGTTACTTTTGAACTATTAAATTTTTACAATAATAATATTAAAAATTATAACGTGAATGAAACTTACTTTGCGAGGCAAGCAGCTTTAAACTAATCAGTAATATCAATGAGATAGAAGTCGAATCCTCCATCTTGAAACTGTACTTTTAAAGCTTCAAATTGTCAATGTCATGTGACGACTTACTTTCTTATTAACAGAATATCATTGAACTTCTTCATTTTTCGCTGTTGATTTAATAAGTATACTTTAAAGCCGACAATTTATAAACCAATGGCACAGCTATCCACGCAGTAAAGATTACATACATCACACAAAGCCAACCTACTCACTTCACACAAAGTCACCTAGTGTCAGAATTATGAACATTATAAATACCGTATTAAATAGAACAATGAAACAACCCTTAATCGCTTTTACATAGTAAAACTATTTACGAATTAATTATATCGACATTCTATTCACAAATATTTATAATTAAAAAGACTGATAACATGTCGCTTAGAATTTCATTCAATTTGTGAAAATATTAAAAATAATAATAATTAATAAAATAATACGATTATATCCCCTTATTTTTATTCACTGTAAAATTTAATTAGTTCTATGAATTCTAGAATATAAGGAAACTACATCTACATATATTATGAATGAAAAATATGATATAATGAATAACTTCATATTGCATTTAAGGTATAAATTTCGTACAAAAACATTATGCTAATATTAATAATATATGAAATGCAAGAGTCTATTGAATAGCAACATATTCAGTCACACAAAATCTAATGTTATTTCATTATAATTCACGTGCTACACCTGTACTCAGTAATGTATAAATAACGTTTTAAGCCCTTTTGTTTATCTGTATACAATTCAACCATTGCTGAAACACGATATACGATAAATCTTGGTGATATAGAATTGTAAGGATGTTAGTTATAAAAACAAAAATAATAAGGTATTAAAAGTTTATTTAAAATATCGAAAAAAATTATATAATGTCATTGTTATAGTCTTGACACATTCTTATTCTTTACCATAATAAAATATAAATATTTCATGATCCTTACCCCGAACGTTTACGGTTACTTTTTGGATCAAAGCATCACCTATTCCATTTTTTGCTTCGCAAACATATTCTCCTTCGTCTACATCTCTGATGCTTTCTAAAACTAATTCATTTTTCCCAAGCTTTGGTTCTTTTTGATCAGGAAATGCCCCTTTTAAATTAAATAACTATTAAAGTAATTAATTTAAACATAATCGATTATTTGAATTGACTATTTTACCATTTACTTTGGTCCAAGTAATGGTTGGCAAGGGTAAGCCTGTAGCTTCGCATTCTAAAACCAGAATACTACCTACAATTACATCGGCATCCTTCGGTTGCTTTATCCATGCTGAAGGTGCTACCATAAAATGGTATTTAAGATTATCATCAACGTTCGATATTATCTAATTATGTTATAATTTATTTCTATGTACCTTGAACTTCTAAAGTCGCTGTATATTTGTCTACACCAGCCGAAGTCGAAAGCACACAAGTGTAATTTCCTGCAGACTGAACTTTTACTTTTTCAATAAATAATACCGAATAATCTTTGAACGATTGAATCGATATCTCATCATTATCGTTAATTTCTCGTCCGTCTTTTAACCAGGAAAACGTTAAAGGCGAATTTCCAGAGATAGCAGAACACACAGTACTAATTTTCTGACCAAGAATAACTTGTTTAGGAAATGTTATCGGTTGTATTTGTGGTAATTCTAAAATATATCGTTACAGAAATGGAGTATTAGCGTATTAATTAAAATAAACTGTTAATTTTATGGTCCGCTTCAAATCGAATGCAAACAATTAACTTACGTTCTGACAGGCTTTGTAACAGTTGATCAAAGAACACAAAAGAGATTACTGGAAACAGTAACGCCATTTTGGCATTTGAAGCATAATTTAACTTACTTATTGTTACTATTACGCAAACTTTCATCTCTGAAATCAACATTTTCTATCACAACGATCCATTCGTATGCATTCTTGGCTACNCTAAATACTAACAGGATTTCATCCAACTAATTGCTGGACTAGGTTTGCCAGAAGCTTGGCAAGGAAGAATTGCCTGTTCGTTTATAACAAATTTTGCATCTTGAGGTTTATGAATCCATTTTGGAGGAACTAAAAGTAAAAGTTTTCATTATCATTAAACTTTGTTAAGGAATATATCAAGAATTAATTTATATATTTATATTCATTGAATTTTCATAAATCATACCTAAAATATTCAGACTTGTACTATAAGCGTCAGTTAATCCTTCAGACATCACTACACAAGTATAATTGCCATCGTCATTTTCCGACACGGGATCTATGACAATATTTGACAAGTCACCATAAGAACGAATCTGAATATGTCCTTTATTTTCAATTTCTTCTTTATTTTTGTACCAAGAAAATAAAAGCTTTTCTCCCCAAGTTGTACTACATGTTGTTGTCACTCTTTGACCAATTATGACTGGAGAGGGGAAATTGAAAGGCTGTATTTTCAAATCATCTAGAAATATATTTGTAAAATTTACAATTATCTTTGATTTATAAAGTTATAATTTTCAAGAGTATTTAATAATTTAAATTATATATTTTTTGGTATTAAGAAAGCAAACTCACCTTTTTGTAAATCAGCTCTGCAGTATAGAATAGCAAGCGCTATCAACAAGATATAGGAATTAAATCCCATCATAATTTATTTCCTTTTTTGGCAAGAGAAAAATAATATCATGATAAATTTTTTAAAACAAAATACTTCGTTTTATACGGCATTTTGTATTTAGAATTGCTCCTAAAATGGCGAGCAGTATTCACGAAAACAAAGAACTGCCCTTGCGCCATCTGAAAACATCGAAAGTTGAGTTTTGCGACGCGTAATAATTTTAAAATCCAGAATTTCAAGAGATTTTACTTTTATTTTTAATAATTAATTGTGATAATTAATACATAAATTATAAAACTAATTAATGTCGGCGAAATATTTGCATAAATATAACATCGATATTTAATAATAAAAATTGTAATAATGTATCTACTATACTGTTAACACGCATAAACAGAATTGCTTTTAAATTATTTTTCTGTTTTTTGTTTGAAGTTTTTTCACCGCAGGATAAACTTCGTCTATAATTTCTGTTGCTTAGTGATATCGTTACGAATATCACTAAGCAACAGAAATTATATCAATAGATGATGATGCATCGTTGCAAAATTTTTAATTTTAAAATATTCCATCTGCTCTTTATAATACTAAAGCGCAGATGGAGTATTTTAAAATGAAAAATTCTGTATTAATACAAAAGTTCAGTTTTAACTTTCGACTTTTTAGACCCAATTTATAAAACCTTGCGATATAATTCAAATATAAGCTTTTCCTTTTGAAAATTATATCACTCAGACAAATTTTTACATAAGAAATTGATCTATTCAAAGCATCTCAATCTGTTTATACAATATAATAAAGTTTATTTATTATTAAATTCAAAAATCAGATACAGCAGTTTTATCTTACCACGTACAAATAATGCTATGCTTCTCGATAGCTTATCTCCTACACCATTAGATGCTTCGCACACATAATAGCCAACATTTTTATAATCTGCTTTATCGATAAGTAGTTGACTTCTTCCTTCAGATGCTCTCTGATGCTCAACTATTATTGAAGATTCGGAGCCTTTTCCTAAATACACTCGTTTCTTTATAAATCAGTCTTAAGAGTGAAATTAGTTTTTTTAGATAAAACCCTAAAATTATAAATATAAATACCAGAGGCTATAACTTTCTTCCACGTAACAACTGGTAAAGGCAAGCCAGAAGCCTGACATTCGATACTTCTATTCATTCCAATTACAAGTTCGACGTCACTTAGATCATTGATCCATTTCGCAGGTGCTATGCGAATTTTAATAATTCGATTTTTACGCTATTTGTTTAGTGACCGATAAAATAACGAATATTTCGCCTTACCTTTGACGAAAAGTGATGCTGTGTAACTATCTGTACCTATTACATTTTTCAACAAACAAGTATAATTTCCAACATCAGAGACAGAAACTGCTTCCAAAATAATTACTGAAACTTCTCCTAAGGATCTAATAATGACTTTAGATGATGGATTTATTTCACGGCCATTTTTTTGCCAAACGAACTCTAAAGGAGGAGAACCAGCTACAGCTGTGCAGGCGACACTCGCTTTTTGTCCCAAAATTACTTCGTTGGGAAAGCTAAATGGTTGAATCCGGGGTTCATCTGCAAAACTCGTGTTTTTTAATTTCAAAATAATTTAATTTAAAATCTAGAATCTCTGTTGTAATATGAGCATTTTCTCTACTTACCTTTTGAGCAATACACAAGTATAATAAACCATTTGGTTAAAAAAAATTGTAAAGGCAGTTTCCAGTAATTATTTTCCATTATCGCCACTCAGAACCGCATATTTAGCTGATTCTGATCATCCGTACAACTCTGAAATAAATTTATTTTCATTTAGCTGTGTTTTTATAATACATAAAAGACTTCATCTTAACAAAAATATCAGAATTTAGAAAAGACGAATAACTTACCTATTTGCCTTTCACACACAAAGAATATCTCTTTCCAGCGCCTCCTTTCGTCAGAAATAGGAATTGTCATACAGATCTCGAAAATATTTTTTTCTCAAACTCAACTCAGTAATTTATTTCATCGTTAAATCGATTATTTTTACGTCAAGATAAAAATATTTTAACGATTTACATACCTATCACGCGTATCGAAATATCTTTACTCAATACTTCCCCGACGCCATTATATACTTCGCATCTATATAATCCTTCTTGCGTTTTTCTTATATCAGTGATGATCAACGAACCGTTAGTTGAGACAACAATATTATCAGCAGTCATAATTGTCTCAAGGCTATTCTGATTTAAATCTATAGGAACAACCATATATATGATTGATGTTTATGTATATGATATGGCATGCAGACCATTAATTGTTCTTCTTACGGGAAACTTTTTTCCAAATGATATTCGGAGGCGGTACACCCGAAGCTTGGCATAAAAATGAAACTGTGTCTCCACTAGCAATATCTTGGTCAGATGGTTGTTTAATCCATTGAGCTGGAACTAAATATACGATAAAATTACGACTTAAAAGACTATCATAATTTAAATTCCTTTAAAAATTATTTTCATTTGATTTTATTACAGACTTACCTAACACTTTAAGTACAGCGCTGTAACTATCGGATGCTGACGGTAAATTTACAGTGCATGTATAATTACCATTATCGTTTATTTCAGCCGTTTCGATAACCAGCATAGATGCTCCCGCATAATTTAATATTTGAATTCTTTTATTTGCATCAATTTCTTTACCGTCTTTATACCATTTATACACTAAATCATCGCCACTATTTGTGGCACAAGTCGTGGTAACTCTTTCTCCTAAAGTCACCGTTTTAGGAAAGTTAAATGGTCTTATTTTTTGCCCTATTTGAAAAATCGATTTTATTAAAATATTATAGCAAGCTCATTAAGTTCAAAATTAATTTTATTTAAAATTTACTTACCAGTTCCAACTGATAACGAGAAAGTAATCACCAATACTTTCACTATGACTTTATAAATCATTTTTTGAATAGTTATATCGTTGAACAATGTCTTCTTAAACAGTGCATAGCATGTATGAAAGGAATAATTTCTAATAATACACTCGATCAACATTAAATACTAATCTTAAAGATTGCATCAGCACAAATAAATTTCTAGCCAAGCTAGCATCCATAACTAAACAAAGACTCGCTCCCAGCGCCCTCCGGTTTTCAAAACAGTTCTGAACCAATATTTTCCACAGATATATAATAAGGAAAACGCTATTCGTGTGATCATCGAAAGTTAACGAATATAATCTAACATTAATGTAATAATAATTTATTATATTCTCGAATTATGTTTTTTTAAATTATATCTATATAAATTATACCGCCTAATTTATATAGCTTTTAATGGAACTGAAAGTTAAAGAACCTATTGCTTTAAACATTATTAAAATAATTTTATTATTGACATACTACAAATTCATGTAAAGAAACTTTGATAATTTTCAACACAGAGTACAAAAACAATAATCTTACCACGAACCGTAATAGATATTATTTTATTTAGTGGATCTCCTATTCCATTTTTAGCCTCACAGATATATTGGCCTTCGTCTATATCTCGAATATTCTCAATATTTAATAAATTCTTCCCTATCTGTGATTCTGACTCGAGAGACAATGCACCTTGGAGGAAAACAAAATTAATAAACATTTTACTTGTTTACATATAAAAGAATTCAATATAAATTTTTATTTACCGTCCAATTTCCTCCAAGAAACATTCGGAGGAGGTAACCCTGTCGCTTCACATTCTATCACTAGTGAAGTTCCCACAACTATATCTTTATCTGAAGGTTCTTGAACCCATTTTGTTGGCGCTAGAACAAATAAATTTAGTTTCAGATTGATACTTTATTTTATTACTAGAATAAGAATTATTTTCAGAGAAAATTACGCAAAACAATTATGCCAAACAATACCTCTTACTAATAAACTTGCAGAAAATCTATCGATTCCGGACGAAGTAGTAAGTACACACGTATAATTTCCTGCAGAATCGGTCTCTACTTTTTCTATGAGTAAGACCGAAGAATCTCTAGTAGTATAAGATTGGATACTAATTTTATCAATATCATTAATTTCACGACCATCTTTAAGCCAAGAAAATTCTAGAGGAGGATTTCCAGAAATTGCTGTGCATATTGTACTGACTTTCTGGCCAAGCACAACTTGTTTTGGAAAATTAAATGGTTGTATTTTTGGCACTTCTAGAAAGAAAACCAAAGATCTTATAATAATCAATTACATTTCAAATAAATATGATATATTTAAAAATTTGTAAATTTATAGCTAGAATTTTCGTTTTCTGAAGAAACAGTAAAATTGTATATAGCTTACCTTGCGACAAAACTTCAACGATTATGACTGAAGCCACTATCAATGTATACGCCATGCTGTTAGCAAACTTTCACTGTTTACATTCGTGGAATAATTCAAATAATCGTTATAAAATTAGAAAACGTTTATCTCTGACTATTGTAATAGCACACACACAAACATTAAGCAACTTTAATGAAGGGCGAAATTCCTGTTACCTCGAAAATGACAAAGAAAACATTCTCTGGTTTTGATATAAGGAAGCGCCATGCAGCGACCAAACGTTGTAACATAAAATAAAAATTCATTTCTCTAAATTCCCAAAATATTGAAATTTTCAAAAAATACAATTATATAAATTCATACTTAAAAATATATAATTAATAAATATTAATTTACAGTATTATTAATGTACTACAATTTAATTTAAGGCGAGAATTTCATTATGTCTATTTACAATCAATTAGTAAACTGTTACAATAAATTCGTCATATTACAAATTTTCTAAAAACTATATATTTATTTTATAGTATATCAACTATATGAAATTTGCAGAAAATATGCTGATTATCTTGGAAGTAATATAAATGTAATGTAACTATAAATTATATCAAAATAGCAAAAATTAGCTTAATAAAATTTTACACTAAGCTATTTATTTCTGGGCATAAAGAATTATGTGCTTTATGTAAACCTTTACATTAGACATTACTTTTCAGAATTAATAAAACTTTACGATATTCAGTTATAAATTAATATTAATAATTACTTTATGGTTGAATATAATATCTAAGAATTACATTATAAATTAATAAAAAAAATTAAGTGGTATTAAAAATTAAAAGAGCCATAAATTTTTATTGTTTGACATTGTTTATTAGAATTGTATCATATAATATTTTGAATAAATAAATTTTCTTACCACGTACAATAATGGTGATTATTTTACTTAATTGATCACCAATTCCATTTTTTGCTTCGCAGACATATTTCCCTTCATCTATAGCTTTTATATTTTCAATGGATAAATCATTTTTTCCTATTTTGGAATCTTCTTGAAATAAACCTCCTTCACCAAAAAATCATAATTAAATGAATTTATCAGGCTAGAATTTCGATACTCTTGACAGCTATTTACGGACTATTGACAAACCATCTATTTTCCTCCAAGAAACTGTCGGTAAGGGTAATCCGGTAGCTTCACATTCCAAGGCTACCGAACTTCCCACGGTAACATGCTTATCTTCTGGTTCCTTGATCCATCTTGCAGGTGCTAGCATAGCGAAAACGAGATTTTAAATTATTTCACAGTTATATCATTTATAAACCAACAATTTGGAATATTTACCTCTTACATCCAAATTTGCGGTAAACTTATCCACACCCATGGATGTTTTAAGAATACACGTATAATTTCCGGCAGACTGATCTTGAACACTCTCTATAAGTAACACCGAATAATCTTTGTAGGACTGAATTGAGAGTTCATCTTTAGATTGAATCTCTCTGCTATCTTTCAACCATGAAAATTCTAGAGGAGGATCTCCAGCAATAGCTGTACATATTGTACTAACTTTCTGTCCAAGAATTACTTGCTTAGGAAAATAAAATGGTTGTATTTTGGGTAAATCTGAAAATAAATTGATTTATGATTTCTATTTTAAAATATTTGAATGAAATATAAATCTTATCTGTTACTTTTGAACTATTAAATTTTTACAATAATAATATTAAAAATTATAACGTGAATGAAACTTACTTTGCGAGGCAAGCAGCTTTAAACTAATCAGTAATATCAATGAGATAGAAGTCGAATCCTCCATCTTGAAACTGTACTTTTAAAGCTTCAAATTGTCAATGTCATGTGACGACTTACTTTCTTATTAACAGAATATCATTGAACTTCTTCATTTTTCGCTGTTGATTTAATAAGTATACTTTAAAGCCGACAATTTATAAACCAATGGCACAGCTATCCACGCAGTAAAGATTACATACATCACACAAAGCCAACCTACTCACTTCACACAAAGTCACCTAGTGTCAGAATTATGAACATTATAAATACCGTATTAAATAGAACAATGAAACAACCCTTAATCGCTTTTACATAGTAAAACTATTTACGAATTAATTATATCGACATTCTATTCACAAATATTTATAATTAAAAAGACTGATAACATGTCGCTTAGAATTTCATTCAATTTGTGAAAATATTAAAAATAATAATAATTAATAAAATAATACGATTATATCCCCTTATTTTTATTCACTGTAAAATTTAATTAGTTCTATGAATTCTAGAATATAAGGAAACTACATCTACATATATTATGAATGAAAAATATGATATAATGAATAACTTCATATTGCATTTAAGGTATAAATTTCGTACAAAAACATTATGCTAATATTAATAATATATGAAATGCAAGAGTCTATTGAATAGCAACATATTCAGTCACACAAAATCTAATGTTATTTCATTATAATTCACGTGCTACACCTGTACTCAGTAATGTATAAATAACGTTTTAAGCCCTTTTGTTTATCTGTATACAATTCAACCATTGCTGAAACACGATATACGATAAATCTTGGTGATATAGAATTGTAAGGATGTTAGTTATAAAAACAAAAATAATAAGGTATTAAAAGTTTATTTAAAATATCGAAAAAAATTATATAATGTCATTGTTATAGTCTTGACACATTCTTATTCTTTACCATAATAAAATATAAATATTTCATGATCCTTACCCCGAACGTTTACGGTTACTTTTTGGATCAAAGCATCACCTATTCCATTTTTTGCTTCGCAAACATATTCTCCTTCGTCTACATCTCTGATGCTTTCTAAAACTAATTCATTTTTCCCAAGCTTTGGTTCTTTTTGATCAGGAAATGCCCCTTTTAAATTAAATAACTATTAAAGTAATTAATTTAAACATAATCGATTATTTGAATTGACTATTTTACCATTTACTTTGGTCCAAGTAATGGTTGGCAAGGGTAAGCCTGTAGCTTCGCATTCTAAAACCAGAATACTACCTACAATTACATCGGCATCCTTCGGTTGCTTTATCCATGCTGAAGGTGCTACCATAAAATGGTATTTAAGATTATCATCAACGTTCGATATTATCTAATTATGTTATAATTTATTTCTATGTACCTTGAACTTCTAAAGTCGCTGTATATTTGTCTACACCAGCCGAAGTCGAAAGCACACAAGTGTAATTTCCTGCAGACTGAACTTTTACTTTTTCAATAAATAATACCGAATAATCTTTGAACGATTGAATCGATATCTCATCATTATCGTTAATTTCTCGTCCGTCTTTTAACCAGGAAAACGTTAAAGGCGAATTTCCAGAGATAGCAGAACACACAGTACTAATTTTCTGACCAAGAATAACTTGTTTAGGAAATGTTATCGGTTGTATTTGTGGTAATTCTAAAATATATCGTTACAGAAATGGAGTATTAGCGTATTAATTAAAATAAACTGTTAATTTTATGGTCCGCTTCAAATCGAATGCAAACAATTAACTTACGTTCTGACAGGCTTTGTAACAGTTGATCAAAGAACACAAAAGAGATTACTGGAAACAGTAACGCCATTTTGGCATTTGAAGCATAATTTAACTTACTTATTGTTACTATTACGCAAACTTTCATCTCTGAAATCAACATTTTCTATCACAACGATCCATTCGTATGCATTCTTGGCTACTTAAGTTTAGGTTATTGCAAATAATGCTGAGACGCTATCTCGTTTAAAGAGCTTGCGAGAGCGCCGCGCAACGTCGAAATTTGCTTCAAAACCGTAATAATTTTTAAATGCTTACTTGGAAATATATTTATATTGCTTTATAATATACTTTCTATAATATAAAAAATTTTTATTAATGTTTTTCAAATAATTATAATGAATATACTAATGAAAAGTTATAAAATAAAAGGAATTTGCAGCATTTTAAATTCACAGATTTTAATAATAAACAACACAAAAATAGCATATAGATATAAAAACTTAAGTTTAAATACAAAATCGATATTGATAAATAATTTTTTAAATCAATATCAATAATATATATCTATTGTATCATCGCTAGAGGAAAATTTTTAACTAATTGTCACCATATTGAGACAACAGAGTCTCTAGATAAAGGTCGACTGTGTCACAAACATTGTTACATTCTTGAGGTGTGGGAAAAAAAACGAAACGAGAAGACACTTTTTATCTCCCTTTTTTAGTGTTTAACGAACTTTTAATTATTTTATGTTTAAGGTTATTGAATAAGAATTTATCTAATAATACACTATTTTCAATCATATTAAATTACTAATTAATTGAATTATGTATTTTCTTAATTGAACTAATTAAAATATGCAAAATTTGCATAGGAAATAAAAATTGTACTAAATAGATATACATAAACGGCAGGAAACATTAAAGATAAGTTTATTTACGAAAGTTAAATTATTATTTCTTACCACGAACGGATACAGTTATTTCTTTATTTAAAGATTCTCCAATGCCATTTCTAGCTTCACAGATATATCGTCCTTCGTCTGAATCTTGAACGTTCTCGATAATTAATTTATTATTTCCAATTTTGATTTCTTTCTGATTTGTTAGCACACCTTTATAAAAGCATGTTTTTTTTTTTCTTTAATTCAACAAAATCCAGGGAGTTTTCTAAATAAATTTGAAACCATTACGAGATTCACCGTCTAGTTTCATCCAAGATACATCTGGTGAGGGTAATCCAGTAGCCTCGCATTCCAGTATAAGTGTGCTTCCAACTTTTATGTCTTTATCTTCTGGTTCTTTTATCCACTTGGGAGGAGCTAGAAATATATTTTTCTCTTTAATTGTATATTTGTATTTTATGAATAAAAACTATCATTATAAAATCAATGTTACCTCTGATCTCTAGAGAAGCTGTATATCTATCCACACCACTAGAAGCAGAAAGTGTGCAGGTATAATTTCCTGCAGATTGCACATCAACTCTTTCTATAAGTAATACCGAATAATCTTTATAAGTTTGAATTGATAGATTATCCTTAGTATGGATTTCTTTTCCATCTTTCAACCAAGAAAATTCCAAAGGCGGAGGACCGGACATAGCAGTGCAAGTAGTACTAACTTTTTGATTAAGTATAACTTGTTTTGGAAAATTAAATGGTTGTATCTTAGGTAAATCTGTAATAACACAATTTTATAGAATTATTTTAAGTTTTACTTTAATGCTTTAATTCCTTAAAATTTCAGCTTTTACTTACCTTGCAGCTGGACTTCTGTTAACAAAATCAAACTAATCATCAAATTGTTCCAAACCACATTCATTGTGCGCCCTTTCTATCAAATTACACGACTAAATTTCTAAAAAATTTCATTTAAATTGTTTCGATTCTTATTTCATTGCATTTTATCTGAACACAAAACAACTCTGTTTGTTTCCCTATGAAACGAGGATGATTACTTCAATACAAAGAGATGCGAGAGATAGAAGCGCCCCACAGTGATGAAATGTGTAATTTAAAATTGAAAGTGTTTTTGCAGTAATGTAATAATAACATTACACTATAATAATTCCATCCGGTCAACATATTTTTAATATATTTCATCTATGATTTTATGAATTATAAATTTCACTTTCTGATATAATTTCACGGACAATGTTTTTAACTTATTTCTTACCATATATTGTTACTGAAACAGTTTTTTCGATGTCTTTCCCGACACCATTCGATATTTTACAGGTATAAAATCCTTCGTCTTTCTTCATAACATTCTCTATTACTAAACTGCCATTCTGGTAAATCGTTAATGTATCAGTATCGTGTAATATTACAAATGAATCTTCTCTTCCTATAAATTCAATATTATTTTCAATTGTAAGTAACTTTCAAGAAATGTATAACATTTATATTCTTACGTGAAGATTTTGTCCAAGTAACTAAAGGAACAGGCTTGCCAGTAGCATAACATAATAAAATAACTGTCTGACCGAGATGTACTTCCTTATCTACGGGCATGTTTTTCCAGGATGGTGGCACTATCAAATTATATTTTATGAATAAAATCTATATTTATTTTAATATTATATACGTAAATATAAATAAAATCCCTACCTAAAACAGATAAAGCGGTACTAAAACTATCAGTGAGAATGCCTGACGTTACTTTACACGTATAATTTCCATCGTCATCTTCTGTTAAGGAATCGATTGCCATATTTGAAGCAAAAGATAAAGATGCGATTTGTATCCTCTCAGATGAAGTAAGCTCTACATTATTTTTAAACCATTGAAACTGTAATTGTTGACCCCATGTAGTTGCACACATTACAGAAACTCTTTGGCCAGCAATTGGCTGATTTGGAAAGCTAAATGGCTGAATTTTTAATTCATCTGGAATTTAATTTTGTTATCAATTTTCATATAAAGGATATATTATAATGATAAAATTTCAATAATGCAAATAAATTTAAGAATAATTTCCTGGAAATTGTTATTTTGAATATTAAATATGTTCTCTTACCTTTTTCATCACAGAAGACTATCCCTAATAGTAGTAAAAGATGTAATATCTTCATTCTGCTTTAATCGAATCAATTAAAATTTTCTTATTAAGCAATTATATTTCATATTACTGCTTTAATTTCCATACATTTCAGTATTATTATTAAAACCACAAAAGGAAAAGGAAAATCACGATAACTTCTTTTACACGTAACCAAACAAAGAGAAACACACCAATATACCACTACGCCCTCTGAATTCACTGTACCACAAATGCTCTATAAATTCTGATAGAAAATTTCTATATCCGTTACTTTGAAAAAACAGATTTCTAAAAAAATTTATTTTCCGATATTCCATAAATATGTTTATAATTTAAAACACGAACTGGTTAAGTTTATTGACGCACACTATAAGCGGGTAAGCATGGTTTCAATTAAGAACTCGAAATTTAGTAAACGTGTTTTAATTTTATATATTAGAAATACTTAGTTCAATATATACATTATATTGAATTATAGTATATATTATAGGATTTATGAATAATAAAATATGCAATGTTCTATATATTTTTAAAAGTTTATTGAATACATATGCAGTAAATTTATAATTAGTGTATTATAAATAAATGCTGCATTACCATTAACTCTTAGAGTAACAGTTTTTTGAAGATCTTGACCCACTCCGTTTGTTATTTCACAGCGATAATTTCCTTCATCCTCTTTAGATACAGCATTTAATTCTATTGTTCCATTATCATAGAGTTTTAAATTATCGCTTGCCGTTATTTCGAGAAAATTATCTTCGTTCACTTCAAAGCAATCAGAAAATTAATCACAATATATTTATTTATAAAATAAGCTTTGAAATTATATCATATAAATTAATCATACTCGAAATTTTCCATTTAATTTGAGGTAGCGGTCGTCCGGATGCTTCGCAGTTAAATATAACTGTTTCTCCAAGGAATGCATTTTTATCAGTTGGAATTTTTAACCATGCAGGAGGAACTGCAGTATGATCGACAGTTAGAAAATTCCTCGTTTTGTAAAGTAAAATAAAGAACAAAAATACACATTATAATTAATGGTTACCTGAAACTTTCAAAACGGAGCTCCGACTTTCCACAATGTTTGTTGTTTTAACAACACACGTGTAATTGCCACTATCTTCTTCCGATACTGGGTCGATTACGATCGTTGATACATCGCCATAAGAATGAATTTGTATATTGTTACTTTTTTTAATTTCTATACCATCTTTTAACCACGTAAATCTGAGATTTTCTCCAGTTCTAGTAGCACAAAGAACACTTACGCGATCACCGATGGAAGTTATACTAGGAAAATTAAGAGGTTGCACTTCTAATCTTTCTAGAATAATAAATTATAGATTAACTTAAGTTAATTAACTATATTCGTTAATGCTTTTGATAAGTATAAAAAACTCACCACTGGTGCACAAATACATCCAGTTGACAAAAACAAGTATGCAAATATTTCTTTGCATCGACATCACAATCATCCTACTATCGATAATTTTCAATGAGAGAACAGATATAATTTTTCCGATAATTAATTTAAGAATCTACACGTTCCTCATTTTCTTCTCTCCTGCGTAGCCAAAGCGCACGGTTAACATACGTTACCAATCTACAAACATATCTAACAAAGACATTACGTCCTCTCACTGATACTCGCCTTAGCGCCCTCGTACATTAAATTTTCTATAAAATGCTGTATTTTTAAAACAATAATTTGTATATATTGTTAAATTATTATTTATTTTTATTATGATTATATAATTTATTATTTTAAATTTGTTATGTTTGAATTCAAATAAACTACCGAATAAATTTATCATTTTGATTAATTTTGTTACTAATTCAAGCTTTCTGTATTTGCAAGTAAGAGCTCTGATCATCAAATAAAAAATTATTAATGGCTGAAATATATGAAAAATCCTTTAAATGGCATTAATTTATTTCAATTATTACAATGAATTTATTAACTCTTAAAACAAATTGATAAAATATAAATTGACAAAACATTACTTTCATTAAATATTATTTTACAAATTTACTTAATTTCTAATGCATTTAGCTATAAGTTAAATAAAGTACTTATTATATTTTTAAAACGCGATTATGAATTTAATCTTAAATATTAATTAAGGATGTTATTTATTTAATAATTTCCTTTTTTTTCCTTTAATTTATACAATTTTTTAACAATTTAAACAAAGACATGCTTATAAAAAAAAGCAATTTTTAATTAATTATATTATATTGCACGATTATTAAACCGAATTAAATAATATTGTATACTTAAACTTATGTACTTCATATTAATGTGAATATAATATATACATTTTAATATGTAATCACAAAATTATTATAGATTGAAAATTCATTTTCAAAATGCGATATGTTATTCAATTGCAAAATACAGTATAAATTAAAATTTTTCGAAAATAAAATTGAAACAAACCTTACCTGTAACTCTTATCGTTATCGTTTTCTTTAGTTCTTGGTTGATTCCATTCGAAATTTCACAAGAATAGATGCCTTCGTCGGCTTTCTCGATTTCAGTAAGTGTTAAAGAACCGTTTCCAAAAATTGTGCTTTTAGAACTTGCATGAATTTTCACAAAATTTTCATCATTCAAACCTTAAAAGTTTTAACGCCATTATTACATTATCACGCAGATAATCAATCGAATCATTCCGACACGAAATACCTAAAGCTTTCATCCACGTTGTAATTGGCGGAGGATTTCCGGAAGCCAAACAGTCAATGGTTATAGTACTTCCTTCGAATACATTTTTGTCTGCAGGTATATGAAGCCATTTTGGAGGAACTGTAATGATATTTTCTCAAGATGTTAACGATTCAATATGTAATTACTATTCTATTTAAATTAGAAATATGGTGTATTCTAAAGTACCTAACACTGTAAGAGACGTCGTAAAGCTGTCGGAAGCGATTCCAGAAGTTACTACACAAGTATAATTTCCACTATCGTCTTCGTGCAAAGGATCTATTATTATTGTAGATACATCCGCATAAGATCTTAGTTGAATTCTATCCGAAGCATTTATCTCTTGACCATTTTTCAACCAACGAAAATTTAACTTGTCTCCCGCTCTTGTCGTGCATGTAGTACTAACCCGTTCATTTAGAGCAGAAGGTGAAGGAAAATTAAATGGTTGGATTTTTAGAATATCTGAAACGTATATAGCAGGTTTATAACTATTAGTGATTAATAAAAACTCAAAAAAATCTCTTAAAAGTCTCCTAGCTTACTGAATGTAAACTTACATCATAAATATATTTTAAGAGTTTCCTTTGTTATATATTAATAATAGCGAAAAAATTTTAAAATTAATAAAAATTTAACTTTATTTTTTATCATATACAGTAACTTATATAAATGAAGTTTCCTACATTTTTGTAAAGCCTACATTCGTTCACGAGTGGTGAATCTGTTATATGTTCAAAGGATAATATTGAAAATAATTTATTAACTAAAAACACGTCATATTAACAAACATTTTTATTATAAACATTATATAACGCTAATTTTCCAATTTCTTTTTTACAACAATCACATTTTAATTAAAAGTTAATAAGAAAAATGATTCTGGAAGTCGCTAAATAATATATTCAAAACAAGTTTAATTTCATTATCATTTAAAGAAATTCCAGTTTTTTTATTTTTAATATTTTACAATTAGTCTATGATACTTTCCAAAATATTCTCTAACCTACATTACCTTACTTTGTTTTTAACAGTGTTATTTGGGCCTCTAAAGTTTAGTGAAGAATCATATTTTAATTAAATATGTAGATAACATTTACCTAATTAAACATGCGTTATAAGCCGTTTCTATTAAAATTCACCACTAACGATCGCACAGTTATCTCAATATGATCCTTATAAACTTAATGTGTAAAGAACTTACCTTGAGATGCATTTGCAAAAGTGAACATTAGGATTATTTCTAAAATCATATTTGTTGTAAGAACTATAAAACACATTTTCAGAAAAAGGAGAATGCGACTAAAAATTTTCATGCAACCAGAATACGTCGCGACGGACAAAGGCAATGCTGTGGATGTTTCTGATGGAACAGCGTCCTCTAAAGGTTAATTCGAAAACCAAAAGCAGTATTAAGAATTTGTGTTATTAATCGTTAAATATTTATAAATTATTTGCCTTAACGAATTCAAAAATGTGCTAAATTTAAACTTTTGTAAATTTCATAATGGTGTTTAAGTTTAAACTTTAAAAATAAGATTAGAAACCTTGCGTAAAATGCAAAATCAAATTGGGGTCTTTATGTTTAAATTTTATTTTGTAAAGAATCACGTATTCCTAAATTCATCGATGACTTTACCGAATGTTCCGGTGGATGTTTTCCACCGGAAGTGTCTCTAAACGCATCCGGTTTGCACCGATGTCTCATTAAGCTCAACAGTCTGTAAAACTGGTACGGACTGGTGAACAGTCGTAAACAATATCACTGATTCCATGAAATGCATGCGTTTGACACATGGGGAATATTCTGTAAAAACTTTGTGTAAAGATTCAAACAAGTAATTGTTCCTCATTTTCAGAATTTTGTGTTTTTTACGCAATCTGCAAGTAAATGTACTACATGATACGAATGTTTGGACTCAAGAATCCGCCATGTTTATTCAACGGTGTAATTTAAATTTTTTTACATTTGAGAATGAAGGAATATTATGAATAATTTAACATTTTAACTAATTAAATAAACTCAGAAAATTATTCAGTGGCGTACCGTAGTGGGGGCGGCAGGGGCGGCAAAATTACCTTTCAGGGGGCGGCAAAATTTCACAATAAATAATAATAATACTGTACCTTGTAAAAATTTGAAACATCCTAATCTATACTTGCATCGCGCCTACGATAGTGCTATCGTCCTTACAGTCTGGGAATCGGCTCGCCGGGTGAACTAATAACTTTTTCGTCCGAGGAATTCCTGCGAAACCTGTTGATCTTTTTTTTGCTTGTACGATCCATTTGCGTTCATATACACCACTAATATCCAATAGAACTATTTTAAACAGGTCGCTGCACTACCACCGAATTTTTCATTGCTTGTTCTGTGACAAAACTGAATTTTGGTCTTTTAAATTGAAATACCTAAATAAGGGGGCCGAAATTTTCCTCCTCCCCGGGCGGCTGACACCCACGGTATGCCACTGAAATTATTACTAAACTAAACGTATTTATAACTAAACTAATATCAAATTGAATTGTTTTGTGTGACAGTAAACAATTATCTTTCAATGTTACTTCTCCGATTTTTTTACTGTTACTGATATTTCCTTTTCATGGCTAATAAATTTAAGTTATAAAATTAGAATAATAAAATAGTAAACTATAAAATAATTAATTATTCTAATTTTAAAAACAAACTTTAAAAATTTTTCGAAAATGAATTTTCAAGGAATAGAAAATACATTTTTAATAGAAAATAAATATACATAAACTATGTAATTTAATCCTTTTTAATGTAAAAATTACATTGATTTGAAAAAAGATTTTACTCACAAAGACAAACTCGTAATAAGCGCTTTCAGGGACGTTATCACCGAACCACGAAGTGTTCGCTGAAAGAATTCGCAAAGCATACTTAACTTCAATTTTCTTGAAAACGGTTTGAGAAATATATGAATATTAGAGGTCACGATATGGTCACTGTGATGATCATGTCGTGACCTCTATTTGTAAGAAATTAAAGATTTCAGTTCTTCATTCTATGGGATCCGAGTTCGAGTTCACATCAGAACTCCAGAAATTTTCGTGGGTGGTTTTGACTAAGATATGCCGAGTCTGGGATTACTCGCTATTCTGTCACCATATTTTTGAGTTTGATCGAATTCGTCGTGAATTTTAAAAATAATATCCTTTTACTGCCACAAGACGAAAAAAAATTTTTAATTATATTATCCTAAATATTTTATTTATAAAATAAAACATAAAATGATGAGATAAGCGACTAGACAGTTATGCAGGATCGGAATCGCATAAATTTCCACGAGCAGCTTCATCCATATTGTTGCTCATGTTAGACCGACCCATACTTATAAAACTTATCCTAATCCGCAAAAATAAGACCTTTGCCTATTTATAATAAATTAATAATATAAAAATAATTTTTTAAATAAAATCTCATAACAGATTGCGCCGCAATTTTAACTTTGTAAGTTATTTGAATGGCAAAAAAATCGTGCAAGAGTTTGCTGCTTTTTTGCTTTAGTTATGACATTATGTTTTAAATGTATGAAATTATACTTCTAAATAATAACTTTAATTGATAATAAATGTTTATACAGAACCAAATATTATTCAAATAATAAACAGATTATCATTTCCTGAATTAAAAAATTTCTATTTAATTTTACTCACTCTTTTTTTAGAGAGTTTGCTATATTCTAACAAAACACAAAAAACATTACAATTAAAAAACCCGGCAACGAGTAGCGTAACTTTCTCGGCTGTCATGAGAATTTATTTAAACTAGATAGGTCATATCGAAAAACTCGAGACGATGTTTATTGATGTAGCTAGCCTGGGCGAGTGTTTTCACATTTTTGGGTCCGGTTTTTTTTACATATAAAGCCACACAATTGCTTCATATTTTTGCAGTTTGGTGAATTTCGGTTTAAAAAAATATGATTAAAAGTATAGATAAAAAGAAAAATGCAATAAAGAAATTAAATTAAAGTAAACGAAAGTAAAGAAAATAAATAAAGTAAACTTAACTAAAAAATGGGTTCTGGGGAACTTTTGCATTTTTTTTTTTTTTTTTTTTTTTTTTTTTTTTTTTTTTTTTTTTTTTTTTTTTTTTTTTTTTTTTTTTTTTTTTTTTTTTTTTTTTTTTTTTTTTTTTTTTTTTTTTTTTTTTTTTTTTTTTTTTTTTTTTTTTTTTTTTTTTTTTTTTTTTTTTTTTTTTTNCTAGTGAGGATGATGGATATAAATCAGGTTCCTTTTTCTTTGAACTTGGATAACTTTTCTGTAGTTTAACCGAAATTCGCCAAGATCTGTAAAAATATGAAACAACTGTCTGGCTTTATATTCCATAAAACAGCACCTAAAAATGTTAAAATACTTTTTTATTAAGCGTCAAGGAGGAGAAAGTCGACACTTTCATTTTTTGAATATATGTTTTTTCTGAGTCAATTATATTTTCCAAAAGATAATTTATGCACATGCCAGGATTCTACCGAGCATTCTGATATCAAAATTATCAAAATCTAACGAGGGAATTCTTTTAAAAAAATCAGACATTAAACTAAAAAAGTTCTTGCAGAAGCCTGGGCTTCGCCCAGAAAATTATAAAATGGTAAAACGCACAACTCGGAGGATAGATTCTAGATGATGGTTCTGATTTTAGGTATTTAGGTATCTGATTTAGGTATTAAAAATTATAAATGCTAATAAACAAGTAAAATCACCATTAAATTCGATCCCTCTCGAGATAGGATACATGATCCTCTTCTATCATCCCACCCCTCGACATTTAACCACCAAAATTTATTATTATTAATGTCCCTTACATACAAGCTACCATGCCAAAGTTCGTTTCGTAATCTTTACACCATCCTGAGATATTAAATGAAAGACCCACCCCTTTTTGACTTTTTCTCCTTTTCTGACTTGTTTTACTTTTTTGGAGTTCAAAACATGCAGATTTGCAAAAGACTTAGAGGGTCAAATTTGACACGATTCTTATACTTTCCTTCTTATGTACGAGCCTCGTATATGTTACGGCCAAAGCCCAAAATCGGCGAAAGTGGGAAATGTCTGGCCAAATCAGAAAATTGCTAATGTAAATTGACTGGCCAATGTCCGATCTTTTCTTGATTTTAGGATTTGGCCAGCCAGTTTGCAAAATGGCATGGGGCGATCGGCCAAAGTCGGAAGAAAAAAGTCATAATGGATCTGTATAATTCATACTTTATCTTGATTATTAATTATAAATTATCAAATTCAATTATGTGTTAAGCTTATTAATAGTAAATTATCAACCTTTAATCATCACTTGTTACAACAAGATGACATTTCGAACTACACAACAGTTTATTATTTCTACATTTGCAGCGATTTGTTGCGCTCTTAGTCGTGGAATTGCATCGAGTGTAGCCTTGGCCGCCTCTCAGTGAATGGGAAGACGCGATAATTTGTAGTAACTTTTCTTCTGCGCCCACGCATTCCAGTATGAGTAGTTTCTCGTGCAGAATAGAAAACTCACTTCTGGAATACAGTGTTTAAGAACACCATGTTCTGTTCCTAGCTTGTAGAAAGCGCTCTCGACGTTCACGACAATTGCAAGAACGCTTCTTGGATTACCGCGACTTCTATCAACATTTGGCATACGGATGCGTACGTTATCTCCAACTTTCACCAGTGGGAATTTTGCATCTGAAAATTTAAGCATATTATAACCGCATTATGTATCTTATTACAAATTTCTATACTACATGTGAAAAAAGTGATAAGATTGCTATTGTATATTCGAATATAAATCCGTATATACATATTCCCAATGGAAGCGCCGTATTGCTGAATGTGGGACAGCTTCCACGGCGAAAATATATGAATTGTGTAAAGCAGCCAGATTACAGGCATTCGCGCATGCGCTTTACAGAGCACCAACCTCTCGCGGTTTAGCTGGTGGATGCTACACACCAAAATATCGTATAACGCTTCCAATGATTCTATCTAGGGCCGGCACAGCTTCCTTATCATCAAATGTCACCGCACATCACTGTATAGCATGCAAGTAATTATTTTTCCGTACCCTTCGTCTGCTTTATTACTTATTCCACAAATTGCACGGACATCTTTGCCGCAGGATCCACAAGAATGGGTTGAACTACATGATTTTTCACACATTACACAGAATCTTTTCGCATTGTTATTGTCAAACAACCAGTCTAGACTTTCCGATGGTTTCACCGCCACGAAAGCAGCTTCATTTCCGGAGGCAGTCCCTGCATTTATAGCATTCTCTATTTTTTGTTCGACGTTCTTAAGATCTTCGTCTGTAAGTTAGCGACAACCTCTCTGGGCGGATTTGAGGTACTCGGCCCCACCTTTGCTTTGCAGCCAAACATAGCCTGATATAGCGACTGCTGAATGCTTTGGTGAAAAGAACGGTTTTTCATGAATTGAATAAATCGGAGACCCTCAGACCAATATGTTAATTCATTTGTCTGCATCCATGTCATCATCATATTCTCAACATCTCAGTTAGCACATTCCATGGAACCTTGATGCTTTTAAATAATTTTTTATTTAAAAAATAAAAATTAATCGTACGATAACTTTTTGTCATGTATTCGGAAGCCCTGCAATTTTGAAAAAAGAGTCGACGGTTCCTTCTGAATTTTCTTATATTCAGCAAGGTCTCATATTTAGAAGTCGAGTTACGTATCAGTTTCAAATGTTTTGTATATACTTGGCCCACTTTCCATCTGAATCTTAGCCGCAGCTCAAAATTCTGCTTTGCTCTCCATGTTATCTAGTAATCATCTATTAGTCGAGTTCGTTTCGTCCAGAATGACTTGACGTCACTTTTTCGGCTTTTTCATCGTAAAACTGAAGAGTTAACGTCAAACTGTCGTTAATTGTACACTTTTTGGACGAAACGAACGTAAGCATTATTAATTTGAAGAAAATTTTAAATTAATGTTATAGATCGATGAGATTTTTAAAGTGTATTTGTTGTTTGAAATAAGTTACGAGATTCAACAATGAATTTCGTTTGTTATAAGTTATTTATTGTGAATAATGGAGTTTTAACAATCAGAATCAGTTTTAACAATAGTATTGTTCAACAACATCGCAAATATCAAGACCGAAGAGTAAATAATAAGGAACACTTGACGATTTTGCATATCCTCCTTGCGCAGGGGCATGCTACTCTTCTCTGTATCGTTCCTGTTTTAGCATTTTTTGTACTACCGAAGTTGTATCAATTGATTATTCATATTTCTAATTTTATTTCAGGTAGCGAACAACTTGAGAGTACTTTGACGATACATGTCATCTTTTTACCTTTTGATCATCGACTTACGGGTCACCTCGTGTAATGCAAGTAGTAGATAAATGGCAGTTCGGCTCAGCTTTCAACGAGATGACCCAAATCCCAAAAATGCCAACCTTAAAAAATAGCGCAATACATAACATTCCGTCCATTTTCTTAGTTTCTGGAATCTGAAGGTTGAAATTTCAACAAGAAAACAAATGTGAAGGTTCCGTTGAAATATATTAATTAGGAACAGAGTTATTAAATTGGAAAATAATTCTCTAACAATATTTTTCATTATCGTTTCAAATTACTAAGATAATTTATTCCCATTATTCCTCCGGTTGTTATTACCATTCTTATCCATTTTTTAAAATATGAATATCAAGTCTTTTAGTTTATTTATAAGTTTTATATTTTTATATTATACTAAATCTGTTGGGAAGAAATATTTGAACTGTTTCCAAATAAACTCATAATGGTATTGACACTATTATGAGTTTATTTCAATATTGAGTGATAAATAATTCCAGTTGATAGCTGAATATTGATAGGCTATGTTTAATTCAAATTCGTGTAACTTTTGAGTTAAAACGAGTGAGAGATTTTCTCAATGTTTCCATTTATACAGGTTGAAATTTTATATTTTAGTGCAAAAATTCATGAACTATCTTCCAATAGTTAATTAATTATCCTTGTAACATAGAACTTTTCTGTTAACTCGAACTTCATGTAAATCATGTTTAGAGCTTCTTTGTTGTTTTGTAATGTGGCTGTAATGATTTTTGCTATTGAATAAGTCATTTATCTACTACAAATGCATATTCTACATTTTTTATATACAGTCGACCCTCATAACACTGTTGATAATTCCGTTTTATATGAATTCATATTGAACGAGTCACTTAGATTTTATAAATACGTGAGCCGTTCATAGCCCGGCACACGTATTTGTAAAATCTCAGTGACTCGTACAACATGGAATTCATATAAAACGGAAAAATCAACAGTGTTATAGAGGAGTCGACTGTATAGAATTTTTAACAAAATTTGTAATGTATTTGCAATGATTTATATTGGAAACTGTCGCTATTCCAGTTTTTACCGTAATGGTGATTCTGTCTAGCCATTACGGGGTTTCTGGACAAACAAAAAACCCACGGAAAAGGGTGAGACCTTGACGATGGTTCCGTGGCTTCTAATGGAATTCATTTTCTGTAACTAACTTCACCCGGCAGAAGCATTCAAAAATACTTTTTGAATTTATTCTTTTTTCATGATATATCAATAGTTTTACTTTTATCTTGGAATCATTTTTGCCGTTAAAAACAGTAATTCATTAATTGTCAACGTTCGTTTATACAGCAAATCAATCTGGAAAGTAAAATATTAAGATGCATTAAAAAATTAGACCGGTATTAACCAGAATTTTGTATAAGTATAATGTATGTGTATATATATATAAATGTAAATGAAATGTATAATACACATGTAACTTATAATTTTAAATACAATATTATGTTATTATTCTAAAAGTGAAGTGAAGAGACATTTTGTGTATCTCATTTCAAAAATAAACAATATTGTTTAAGTCCATAACGTATTCATTTTATATGACATAACATTCTCGGTGGATAATCGAATGCATTCAATGAAACTATGTTACTGTGAAAGACCGAAATTAGAGAATGTCGACACATACAAAATACATCGGTGAAAGTCCGAATATTTGGATATATTATTATACATTCGAATAATCGCCAGTGTATGTCGACAAACACAGATAAGCTTTGGTGGAGGTCGAAACGACACCCGGGAAGCCGATGTCGACAGAGAGGCGACAGTCTGTTGAGGCCAAATCCTTTGTGGGTAGCCGGAGATAGGACAAGGTCTTTTGATTCCGTGAAGTGGGGATCAAAAGACCTTGTCCTATCTAAAAGACGGTTTGTCAGATCGTGTGGCAGAGGATGAGAGGAGTCGTCGGTAAGGCGTCGGCGATATCCGAATAAAAGACACCATTAACAGATCAGTTCGTAATCACATAATAACGCAATCAGTTCGTAATTTGTAAAAAAAAAAAAAAGTTACTTTCTATAGATGAGATTTCTTCTCAAGAAATATCGCTGAATAAGCAACTGCAGCTAATTCAAAAAGTAGAGGGCAAGGCTATAAACTGTCATTGCAAAAAAAAGTGTTCCACCAATAAATGCAGTTGTAAAAGCAAGGAACTCTTGTGCAATTCGAAATGCCATAACAGTTTAAGTTGTTGCAATAAATAAGATTGTATAACGTTAATCACATAATTTATGTGTAAGTTTATTATTGTATTATTTTCTTTAATGATTTAGAATGTACTCGTTTTCTCGTTTCGTCATAATTCGTTTTAGGTTCAACAGTTTATTTACATATGCTGTTACTTAAGCTTTCTCCTATTTCCACATATTAAAATGTTGCATTTTTGTCTTAATGTAATAAAAATATTTTTATTCAATATTCACCGTCAGTGCATGCTGAATGTCGACATTTGCCAGTGTAAGTGAGAAATAATGATATTTAACAAATATTTCGTACATACACGAAACGACTGTGTGAATGCTGACATTCACCGGAGAATGTTGACATTCGCCAGATATCGGTCATTCACAGTAACAATCACAGTACCGAATATTCGGCCAAACTATTCGGCTTGATTAACGCACGTACGAAAGTTGCGCACAAACCGCATTATGGCAAGGATCCTGCTCTCTATTGGCCCGCTGTCACTACGCTTCGCCAATCACGTTAATTCTTGACAGTTGTAGNAATCACATAATTTATGTGTAAGTTTATTATTGTATTATTTTCTTTAATGATTTAGAATGTACCCATTTTCTCGTTTCGTCATAATTCGTTTTAGGTTCAACAGTTTATTTACATATGCTGTTACTTAAGCTTTCTCCTATTTCCACATATTAAAATGTTGCATTTTTGTCTTAATGTAATAAAAATATTTTTATTCAACATTCACCGTCAGTGCATGCTGAATGTCGACATTTGCCAGTGTAAGTGAGAAATAATGATATTTAACAAATATTTCGTACATACACGAAACGACTGTGTGAATGCTGACATTCACCGGAGAATGTTGACATTCGCTAGATATCGGTCATTCACAGTAACAACTATATAAAATCTGTAAATGTAGATCAATACAGAAATCGTTGGATTATTATTAGACTGTAATTTAAAAATTTCAGATCTATGGAAACCAGATATGGAAAGCTTAAGAGCAGGAGACCCCGATTAACAAATAACGGACTTCCGGTTTTTTGGGAAGTCCCGCTATTTTAATTGAAAAATTCCTCCAGAACAGTTAGAATCTAACTGTTAGATAGATAATAGGCATGACTCTCTTGTTAACAGGAAAGTATGATGTACAGGAGCAAGACACTACTAAAATCAAGAGCATTGTGCATCGAGATCTAAAAAATTGCAACCAGGCATTTTGACAATGTCACAATAAATAATTGCTCGTTATTTATAGAAAATATATTTTTTTTTGACCATACATACATAGATAAGTCTTTGTCTATTTTTTGTCCCTTGCCTATTTTCTGGAATTTGTTGTTGCCTCGTACAGCGTGTGAAGGGACAGAAAATAGACAAAGACTCATCTATGTATGTATGGTCAAAAAGAAATATATTTTCTATAAATGTCATAATTTGTCCTGGCAGTTTTTTATTTTTTTATAATTGCTCGTTATTTTTATTTTTTTATACCTGATAAAATCAAAATCATTTTGGAATAAAGTTTGCATTGTTTAAACTTGTTTATTTTAAACTATACATACCTTAACTTATGGCAATACAACCTCAGCAAGAAAAAAAACAATATTCTTTATCTTATATAGTTCCAGACCAATTATCCAACAAGTTTTGGGTCGAAAAGTGGTCCAGTTTTTCGGACACGGGCTAAATATATACTTAAAATATAAAGTAAACAGTAGAAAGTAAAGAACGAAACTGCATTTAACAGATGCAAATTAATATATTTTTAAAATATGGTCTGTTTAATCATTATTTATCCTCTTAAAAAAGGAATGTTATGCATACAACAATTTTTAGATTAAAAATTATACGAAGATAAATATAGAACATGATGGAACTGGCGTCGTATAACGCGTACATCACAGAAACTAAAATTCAAGGTCCGCACGGTGAACTACAGCTTTACTACAGCTTACCATATTCAAGAGTAGTCGGTTTTCTGGTAATTCCGGATTTGTGGTAGCTGAATAATTGGACTTTACTATAGTTAAACTTTTCGAACTCGAAGCTCTAGGGAGCAGAAAAAATCTTCGTTAAAGACGATTCCATTTAGAAAACAATAGAATGAAAAAGCCGATTCTAAAGAGATTTATATTTTTACCTCTATTGTATTATGCAAAGCATTTTTGATAGTTTTTGTTTTCAACAGTCAGTGTAACACCTTTCGGCAAAATGTCCAATGTATTCAATGGAATCAAACGGTTTTGCATGTACATCTTATTGAGATAAACCGAGAGGTCCACTCGCTTTGGACTGGAACGTTGTCTGCAAATGGATATCAAACAGTAGACACAACTATCTGTTTGAAAATTACATGGAAATCCGATATTTACGATCACTGTTGATAGAATAAATATTAAAATTCAATACTGTACTGTACATTCTCAAAGTATCTCTTGTCTTCTCCGGCTTGTCCACACTGCGGGGAAAACGAGACTATATACCGGGGATCGCAAAGACAAATGCAGCAAAAGGCCATTCAAATAGGTGTACTCTACTGTACATCAGATACGGACCGTATTCAATATTATTCAGTAAACTAAAACATACTGTTATTTTGTAAAAAAGACTCTAACAAATGTCCTTTTGTTGCCAGGTCTCTAAGACTTTGTAAACTGTTAGACGTTTGAATTTTTTCCGTTTTAATCCCTGCAAGATGTTAAAAACATTGATTTTTAGAAAAGAAATCACCAAGGCCGCGGGCTGGATATGAAAATTTAACGGACCGTATCCGGCTCGCGGGCCGCCAGTTTGTGACCCCTTCTATATACCATTACTGGTTTATCCCTTAAAAATATGTTATTTTTTAAATAAAATTACTATTGCTAAAAAAATAGTTTCTATAAAAAATTAATCTCGGGAAGGGTATTTATACATTTATCTGTTCCTTCCTCATCAAATAAACGTTTTCATTTACTTGAATACAAGAGGAATGTCGCATTTTGTACAAATTTCATTTGCTATTAATTTTGATTTTAATAAACAATTTTCTCTAAAATCTATTACATATTTTGTAATATAACTATTAAATCTCTTTAATAGTTGTATTACAAAACTTAAATTTGTGTCAATTATTTTTCACACTTTACTTATTTACTGCAGATGAAGAATTGTACCAATTAACATTATTATTAAATAAGTACTTTAATGTTTAGATTTTTTAAATTGTTACCATTTTATGTGCTATAAATGCCTAAATATGGCACAGAGAATTTATTGTGGTTCAATATATTTCTTATGGAGCGCTATGCCAAATTATCGTAAAAAGGCGAAATGGCGTAACAAAAAAATCGAACACTGAACTTCTTAAGAGTGAGGCCCTTTTAAGCGTGGGGCCCTGGGCACGTTTTGTGCCCCAGTTGCCCGGCTCTAACGGTGGTACTGCTTTTCGGTACGTTTTGCCAACAATCATGCAATGCGATTGAATAAGAAGGAAAATTAACTATTTTCGATTAAAGTTTCCGTGTGGTCGGTAAATAATAACGTTACAAATATAAATAAATAATATGGTAATTTTTATTAATAATAGTTTTAATGAAGCTGTAGATTTATAGTAAATACTCAAAATTTTGAATGCTTGGAGAAAACCCTTCGAAATCGAAGGTTTTATTTAATTAAAATACAAAGAGCTTGTTATAAAATTTGGCATTCTACAGCGATGCTTTGACAGTGAGAACGCGAGACTACTTTTCGGTCCAAAATATTGGCTATCCTAGCAAACGAACTACATTGCGGTACTTTCTACACCTATAGCTTCAAAACAATGCGGTCGTCGTAGTCGGGGCAGGATTGGAGTAATCTCCTGCCTAGAGTGGTAAACTTGTGATTGGCGTGGCCAAATTGGCATGTCGGAAGAAATCATCTGGCACGTAACGTATCATACGATTTCGGTTTCGCTATTTTGTCCTAGCCCATTAGAACTTCCCATCTGGACGCCCTATTGTGGGTCTGGCCAAACCCATAATGGCTGCTAAAAGAGGCCCTCTTAGTGTCCACAGGGCAAAAAGAGTTTTAAAAAAATTATTAGCACGTGCAATACGTTTATCCTGAAAAAACAATGTCCATTATTAATTTATCTGGTATTTTGATATGGACCGAGGAAGGATCATGGCCGTTAATCGAAGGAGAAGCAGGTCCTATTGTTACTTGCGGTATTAATTAATGGACAAATTCGTTTTTTATCCCATAATGATATTTTATAGTTAATATTCTGTTCATGTACAGTATTAATTAATATAACGGAGTAACAATAAATAAGAATATGAGTTACACAACTTCCTTTGATAGGATCATCAACAACATAATCGTTATCAATAATTCTATATTGATTAAAAAAATTAATGCTTTACTTTTCCGGCTGTTCAGTACGCATAATAATGGAAAGTGCTGGAACCGAGTTAAATTTGACCCTCCGAGTTTTTTGCAAATCTCCATGCTTTGAGACCCTCTGAACCGAAAAAACTAAAAAACAAGAAAAAAAAAAACGGGAAAAAAATTTCGCTTGTGTGTGTGTTGGCTTGTATTTCGTTTAATATTTAAGTATGAATGTCGACTTTTAGCTAAGAAAATTTAATAGCATCAATGCCCCTCATACACAAACTATTGTGCCAGATTTCGTTTCGTAATCATCAGAGTAGGGAGATAGAGGAGGATCATGCGCCATATCTCGAGAAGAGAAGAGTCAGACTTAACTAAGATTTACTTGTTATTAACATTTACATTTTTTTTTTAAATTCATCTCTATCTTGAAAATTAAACTTTTTTGCCTCTTATAATAATTCATAATATAAAAAGTTTATAATGAAAATCTCTTAAAGCATTTACAAAACTCCTCGCGAAAGATCGAAATTGTCGCTTTCACTCCCGGATAACCACGTGTTGTTTTCAGTCTATCAATCCCAGAATGCTTTGTTCACGGGTCTCCTCAGCCTCACGTGTCACTCTCGGCCATACGATCATCCGTGTCTCTCGTTTTACAACGTCTAATACTGATCATTCTACAAAATTCGATCCTAAAAAACTAACAATTACACATTGGATAACAGAAATGTGATTCTTAATTTTGTTGCAATATTGTGATATTAGCCTAAGTTTTTTTCGTTTTTGTAATTATTAGAATTATTTTTTCTTTCTGTCTCTCTTCCTAATTAAATTTATTGTTTGGTTTGATTTTAGTATTAATGTCGATCACTCAATCAATGCAACCAGCCAGTGACTAATTTAGACCTTCGCGGACCCTAAGCAAAATAATATTTACGGGCCCCTTTACAAATTTTGTATTACTACAAATATAAATAAAATTGTAATATTTAAAATTAAAGTATTTTTATTTTTACATTGTATTTTTGGGGCTACAGTAAAATTATGCAGCAATAAACATTATATTTTTCTCAACAAACACTGTTTTATTCTGAACTCCACCGAACAGATCTAATTCGCATATACAAGCATTATCTAATTCTCAGTGATGTTGTTAAATGTCGGAGCAGTAGGTAATGTTATTCTTAATTATTAACTTTTGAATATGGCGCTAATAATATAGTAATTCGCAATACTAATAAAACAATGGCACGCTTAGAACCTATTACGGGCCCCAATTAATTACGGGCCCCGGTCAAGTGCCTTGCCTGCCTTGTGCCAAATTAGGCCCTGCAACCAGCTAGAAATTGAAAGCAAAGATTGATATATTCGCAGTTTTGCACATTCTGAAGTACACTAATCAGTCGTAGCCTTTTTGACTGAATATCAAATGCTTACATATAGAACAGTTTTCGCAGGAACCTACCCGATCTCCATGTTTAGACTGTTGCATGAAAAAAATACCATGGGATATCTCTTTATTGGCCACCGCGCTTCCAATAAAAATTCCAAGACAGAATACTTTTTGCTGCCGCTAAGACGTAACTCTTTTGATGGCCATTTAACTATGCATCCGACGTCAGAACACGCGCCTCCGCAGTGAGGGGCAAACGAGGCATTCACTCTCTGGGATTCAGCAAAAATTCCATGAATGATAATTGTAAAAGTGATTGAGACTTACACTCTGGACTATGGGACGCTTTGATACAACACTGTATTCTATAATGTACTTATGAAGGAAAAACCCCCAAAAATTATTGATGTAATTATTTGTTTCCAAGCTTTGAAAACTTTCTGTAGACGTTCATGCGTCAGAATAATATAATTTATACCATGCTCAAAAGTGTAACGTTGCATGTAATTGGCTGATGTAGAAGCATTTTAATATGTTTCTTTGCATAGTCACAAACTGAACCGATTCCACTGAAAGCGATAGGGTTTGTGACTTTAGTCAATACGTTGTCCAATTAGGGGCTATTCGTAAATGATATCATACTAAAATAATTTATTTACACATTTATCAAAGAAAAACACTAAACAGATTCTGCCGGATCCAAATAAGATCGAACGGTAATGAAAGGACGGAACAGACCATCTCCGAAAAATTCCTGAATTTCTGGGCCAAACTTGATCCCGTTCCCGGAGAGCCATAATTGACGCCATAATTGTAGCATTTCTTGTGAATTTAAGAAAAAGTATGCGGTATTTTTTGAAAAATTTTATTTAGTAATATAATATAATTTGTAACCCTGTTTTGTTATCTTAATATATTGAGATCTTAAAGAATGTAAGAGGACGAGGCCTTTCTCGACCCTACACAGATTCTGGATTAATAAAGTATAAAATATTTATTTCCGATGTTTCTAATTTTAGTCACTAGATGGCGAAACCATGTCTAAAATTTGCAATGTATTTTATTTTTATTTTGTTAAACGGAATGGCTGCATGCTTTGTGACCGCTCCTTAAACAATTATTTCCATCAAAACAGACACGAAACGTATAAACATGACAAACTTCAAATTAAAATCATGATCCAACGAACGAGGAACAACGCCTTAAATTCTGTCATTCGATAGTTTGACTTTATAAAAACTAACTTTTAAGACATTTATTATTCGTAGTTACTAATTTTTATATTAATATTTTAAAAACTTTAAATAAAAATATTAAATAAATGAAAAAATTAAACATTTTCTAGTATATTTTAATCATTTCTTTATAGGACATCAATTTGATTGAAGCAGATACAAAATAAAATCAATATTTATTCTTTAATTGTCAAATTAAAATTGTAGCATATGTGCTATTGTTGTTTGAATGCAATTTTAAGATTATTATACCTAGGGATGAATCTAGAAGATGTGATAAGAATGCCCTTAAAATTTTATCCCTGTCGCCACTTATTGCTAGCAAGAGCTTTATATTTTAATATTTTTATACTTACTTTTTGAACTTTGTTACACTTTTATATTGTATATTTTAAGTAATTATAAAAGCGTTAAAATTTCTGTATTATTTCATCACACGAATTAAAAATTGCCTCCCAAAGATTTGCTCTTGGTTAAAACATTGCTATAATTACTATAGTACTATAATATCGTTTTGATCTGAATTTTAAAGTTCAAATATCAAATATTCTTTTAAAAAGATACTATTGCTATTGCTAAAAATTGTTAAGTCGAATGTGTTTTAAAAATATACATCAATAATGTACAGTACAACTTATAAGATGTATTAAAACAACATTATAATGTACTGAAATTTTTGTACATTAAACAGAAGGCCTACCGTATACAGTATATTGTTTTCATTTTAATTTTAAACTATTCTTGTTTAAAAAAACGATGTATTTTTAATTGTCTTCGTTCTTAATATAGTTCTATTGTTATTTTAATGTGCATCTATCTTCTCTTTAAGATTTTGTCTTTGTACAAGTTAAATAAATAAAATATATATGCCAATAAAAATTTGATTTATGTGTATTTGCGTATGACAATGCGTGTATATGTTATTAAAAATTACGCTTAAAAGATTTTCGGTCAGTAACAATGTAGTCTACGCTTACAAATATTGACGAATCATTATTACTCATAATGTTTTCTTCCAGGATATAAAATGAGGTTATAACTGATTTCTATAAAGGCTTTGTTATCATTGATTGCCTCGGGGGCAAGAGTAACAACAATGGAACCACATCTCTAATTTAATCAATAATTTTCTATTTATTTTTTTAAATTGAATAAAAATGTTATTTTTACCCGTAATTAATTAATAAAAATTTTATTTCGATTAACCGTTCTATAAATCACTTTTAAAAACCTAAATTTCGCTGTCACAGTGACTGCGACTCGATAATTCTTTTTAATAGCTAGAATGAAATATACTTAAGTTCACGTCGGTCTAACTTTTGAAAATGTCCCTTTGTAAACTATTAAATACGAAATTTGATTTATTGATTTAATCAGAGAGTGGGGGAAAATAGTTTTTATAGTTGAAAAGGAGATCAGCTTGACGTCTTTTAATAAATCTCCTGCACTGCTTTCAAAGCAACACAATAGATAAAATGAAATCTGTATAATTCTAGTCTACGAAATTATTCATCTGGATAGCTAGAAGCCATAAAAATGAAAAAAAAGTATGTTTTAAATACGAATCAAATTTCACATAATTAAAATTGTTAGAGAATAAATGCGCACCATCAGATGAATAAAATTATACAATGATTTATGACATAAATTTAAACATAATGATAATATTTTATATATAAATTAATTAATTAGAATTAAAGTTTTTTTAAATATTTTGTTTAACAAATGTAATTTATTTTAATTATTAATTTAATAAGGAATTTTCTAAGAAATAGCTCGGTGAAAAATAACAATCGTGAATGAAAGAAATATTTGTTCTGCGAAATCGTGAAAAACTGTTAGAATAAATTCATTTAACTAAATTGTAATTGAGATATAAAACTTATTATTTTAATTCTAGCCATTAATGAAGCCGTAAACATTTAATTTACATGAAACTATAGCCATATTCACATATGTCTATAGTTGCCTACCACACAGTTCCGGTAACAAAAGTAATGAATGTAAGTTATGTTGTGGGCGAGAACAAGTACACAACTTTCCAATCATTCACAAGGGAGGAATCACGTCAACTCTTCATTAACTTTCCGAGCACGTAATCATTCGAAGAGTCGATTTACAATACGAAACATAAAACGATGATAGGCGTAATCATTAATGTAAATAATAAACTCAATTTGAAATGCAATCAATAAGCTGGATATTTTGCGTATATAAATAGGCTCGTTATCCATTGCATAAAATACTTCTAAGTGCTCAATCAATTTAAAATTATCCATTACGTAATATTATATTTCACAATGTAAAGTGTTGACATACCAATGATGAATTGGCTCTATTATCTTCTATCTACTTCTGAATATTCTACAATATGTCATGACCTATTTCATTATCACTTACTCTGACGCCTTAACAAGAGAAAGGAAAGATAACTTCAATTTTTTCCAATCTATCTTTAAGATTTATAGAAAAATTCGCATTTTTACAGTTTTTACAGATGTTCAGATCATTAACCAAAAACCTAGACAGGAGTTTAACGCGCTTAGACATGGTTTTACTATTAAAAGTGATACAAGACATATAATTTGAATAGTAAATAGCACATTCGTATTTATTTTGAAAATTTGGATATTTAAGAATCATAATGAAAAGAAATGATCGAGTAAGAGCCTCTTCTAACTGAATCCTTATCAGTTCTTCGTTCAGCAGCGTGCTCACCTCTCATCCTACACACGTCTTACTAATGATGATTGATGAATCCTCACACTAATCCATAGTTCCGTATTTGTTATGTCATTCTGTACCGTCTCATCGTTGTTCCCACAATTTTCCTGATTTAATTCTCCTTTTTAGGGTGCGCATTTTATTCTCGTCCTAAATATATACAAACGTCTAGGCAGAAAATTTGCCACCTGTTTACTTCGAGAATGTAAATTGCTGCGGGTATTCGCTTACATTATTAATTTAATGCATTTTATTATAAAAATAATAATAATAAAATTTCAATCGGAAAACTAATTATATTATTCTTAAATTTAAAATAACAAATGATTTATGTTTATTATAAATTAACGTTTTGGATAAAGATCGAAAAAAAAAATAGAAATTAGGTCATTCGCTTTAAAAAAGAACGTATTCGACTTATTCTAAATTATTACTACTTGAAAATATAACAAATTAAAGATGCAACCTTGGATAATAAAAAATAGATGTTTGCCTAAAGCGTGGAGAAAGCTAAGGAATGTTATAATGAGACATCTTGTTTTTATTTGGAAATATTTGACATCTAAGGACAATACAATGCATCCACTTAGATTTACTGTCTATTCAGAATTTAAATGAAAAGAATCATATCACTACCGCTTCTATACTTGACCAATGGAAACTTTTATATACTATATCCATTTCATTCCATCAACTATAAATTATATACTTAGATCTAATGCCATTTGTGCTTTTTATGTTTTAATATGAAAAATCATAAGCAATAATTTTGTATATATTTAATCATAAATATTTAAAATATATACAGTATTTTAGTTATAATAATGAAATGGAATACACTATATTATTCAATGTAGCCTACTGTATATTGTGTTTGTTTATACCGTCGAACCTCCATAACGCCACCTCCTATCAAAGGCCATTTTTTATATTTCCGTCAGTAACCGTTGTTTGGAGGTTTTTGTAACTTTCGTCTCCACAATCTTTTTTTGTAATATCCGTCTGGACAGAAATAATTAGAAGTGAAATTAGGCGAGTTTGTCGTATTGTGCTGAAGCACAATACGACAAACACAGAGCCGTCGAGAAGGAAGCGGGGATTTTTCCCTGGACCAGTGAAAACTTGGCGAATCGTAGTGGTCCCTACACTTATAAATTAATGTTATTTTTACTAACAAAAAAGTTTTTAAACTGATTTTTACTAATAAAGAAACATTCTATGTATTCTATTTATTCAAAAAAGAAAAAAAAATACAGAAAGGTTTCGCTAAAGGGCAAAATGAACTCTCTGATTCGCGGTCCCCAAATAAACTCTCGACAGCCATGGCTGCATATGTTGTTTTTCACTCTCTTTAAAAATGAAAACGACCTTTTTCTCTAGCGTTACTTGAGGGGGAGTGTAAGGTAAATGCCCAGCAAGCAAGATGAACAAGTTCGGGAACGTGGATTCTAATTCTCAGCCTTTAAAGAGCTTTACAATTTCACTAGATTAAAATTTACTCTTTTCCTAAAAAAGTAAACTCCGGAAATTGCAAAAGTTCATCTCGAAACTCCTGTTCCGAGTCATTTTTGTAAATCGTTTTACAAAAATCTCATCAAACGACGAGGTTAGCACATGGATAATTTTGGAGAATGTAAAATGATGAAAATATTAATTCTAGTTTCCCTGATAGACCAACTGACGTGCTAAGGTATTATTATCTAAAATATAGAGTATGGCAGACATTTTACATTTTATTTATCATTTAAAAAATTAGTGATTTTTGTATATTTCCATAAAGCAGTTATTATTTCTTTTTTTACATCTTGTCGGGCAATTTTATATTCAATTTTTTAAAATAATTTTAAAAGAATAAAATATTCTAAAAACTTGTTTTTTTATTTATTATTTTAAATAAATATAAAAAGTTTAAAAAATACTGTATAATAAATTTTTAACCGAATTATACTGTAATACTACCTTTGGAAATTTATCAAGTTTTAACGTCGCTTACTTATCAAAAAATAATTTTTGTATATGTAAGAACAGTAATTAAAACATAATTAAACATTAAAGTTATGCTTTAATCAGTTCTTTATTTAACACGAAGAAAGGAAATGATGTAAAACTCATAATGAACATAATTAACTTTAAATTGATGATATAATAAACTAAATTAATTTTATTCGGTTACTTTTAAAATTGTTGATTTCACAATATTTTAAATTGAATACAGTAAACACTGATATTTAATTTTAGAATTGAGGTCATTTTCTAGATATTCATTACGTGATATATCATTTGATTCGGGAAAATCCCAAATTATTGACGATCATTTATATTACGACTCACTTCACTGAGAAACTTTGTATAATTAAGCTGTAAAAATCCATATAAAATTTTAATTTATATAAATATTTTTTAAACTTATAATGAAATGGTTGCAGTATATAAATTTCTGATAAATTATTTTAAAAATACTGTATATATAATCTAGACTTTTAATTCTTGTAAATTAATCAGTTAAATTAATAAAATGGTTTTGTATAAGAGAACAAATTTAAAATGTTTATTAATAAATATTAAAAAAAATTGTAAAGTATTTTAATTTTAAAAAATATATATATAGTTTATAAGAAATATTTTAAGTATTAAACGTGAATAACCTAAATAATAAATTATTTTATTATAACATCGTCCCAATGTCACAATAATATCTGTATTTTTTAATCATAATTTTAATTTATTTAATTCAAAATATATGCTCCCCACCTCAAATTAGTAGTCGCTTGCCCTTGTACATCATGCTTTTCCTTTAACAATAGAGTCGTGCCGGTCATCTATCTAACACCTTCCAGGGGAAAATTTTGAATTGATATAATATGAGTTCGGGTTTTCATTATATATTTGTATAAAGTTATCGGGGCCTTCTGCCTCTAAGATCTCAATATCTGGTATTATCTTTCATCTATCTAACTCTATTCTTGAGATTAAGGAAAGACTGACGTACAGACGAACGAGAGTGGAAATTTATAGGTCTATAATTCTTTCAAATCGCAGCCCAATAATGAAAAATGTTTTCAATTAAAATTTATTCATTTAATTTTATTTTTATAATGGATTAATTATCTTAAAGATTGAATAAATATGACAGCAATTGATTAATAGTAATATAGAAGGATATAAATTTTTAAAACTAATGATAATATGAAATTCATTATTTTGATAGAAGAATAAGCTTTATTTATATTCTTCAGACTAATAAAGAATCTGATGAATGTAAATAATAATTTTGCATCCTTCTAATTGTTTGCATCCTTTCGAAGTTTGCATCCTTAGACTTTGTTGTGTTGTTGTAAATTACTTATTTTCATAATACAATTAAATCAATGAAGTTTAATGTAAAATATTTTATAAGTAATTTTTTTAACTTTTATATTCATTAACAAAAGTTTTTTTAAATTCTCAAACATTGTCATTTTATTAGTTTTTACATTAGTTCAAAGGTAAAAATTTCTCATTTGAATCATTTTAAGATTTATATTTCTGTACAAATGACAATATTTTATTTATATTTACTAATTGAAATATTAATTAATTAGTGCAAATTTTACAAAAATTAGAACTAAATTAATAATATTACAGAGATTGGAGCTTCTTCCATCTGTCTTTTTCTGATCTTTTAATATATGAATAAGATCTAGATTACTTTCTGCATGGTGTAATGACCTTATTCTTCTTGTCAACGTTAATTTATTGCTGCACTTAAATCCTTTGCTCGTCTGTTTTTCTTTGATCCGAATGGTCACGTTAATTGAATATCAAATGGGTCATTTATCTATAGTGGCCCTCTTCTCTACTTTTGATTTACTATTGAGTCTACACGTCTGAGCCATTTACACCTTTGTAAATGAGTTCCTGTGTCATGAATTCTACAAAAGAACATCAAAACTAATTTAAATTCAAAATTATTACTGTAAATTTTCACAAATCTGATTATATATATCTAATTTTATTAACCTTTTACTTACAATTTATAAATTTAAAAGTCATACTTTGTATTGATTAATAATTATACAACAAATGTAATTCATGCAATAACGATAAAAATTATATCACTATAATCATTACAAATTTAATTTTTAAGTATTAATTATGATTTGCAAAATTTTAATATGTATATATAGGCCTATAGATATGAATCTAAATATGATATTATAACACTAGCATGGTATAGTCTAACTATGCCTCCTCTAATCATGTCTAAGGTATGGTTATAATTATTCATTTAAATATTTATATATATTTAATTACTAATTTACAGATTTAAGTTAGAATTTTTTTTTTACTTAAACATAATAAAATTAATTTGCTTACTATCAATACAGTGATTGAGAATTAATAATTTATCTCTTATTTAAAATGGATTATACAATATAATATATATTATTTATAATCTATTGTGATAATCTATTTATAATCTTTTATATTATTATTATAAAATATTAATTAGAGCATACATAATTTTATTAGGAAAAATATTGAAATTTTTAAATTGAAAAGAATATTTATATTTTAAAAATTATGAATATTTTAAAAAATAATAATAGTAAATTTAAAGTACATTTTATCAAAGGGTTTTCTAGTATGGAACAAAGCTTAATTTGAATAAAACTGAACTTTAAAAGCACATGATAACTCGAATTCTATAGAATAATTTTATAAAATAAAATATTATAAACTTCGAAAAATACAAAAAAATTAATCAAAGAATTAATTTAGAATTATTTTTATTAATTGAATAATTATATTAATTTAAAATCAGTTTTGTGTTATGATTATAAAATAATTTTAATTGCATTAAAGATATAATTATGTTTCTTTCTAATTAATTAAAATTGCTTTTATATAAAAAATAAATATAATAGTTATTATTATTAACAGCGAAATATTTTTACACAGTAATTTTCTAGCTTCAGAAATGAAATTAGAAATAATTAAATAGGTTTTATTATATTTTGTCAGTTTATATTTATTTAAAGTATAATATTTTTATATATTTTACATTAACGTTTTAATAAATTTAATATTTAATGTTCTTATACTATTAAGTATAAAAATTTTATATTTCAAATAATTGTTTTATGTCTTAAATTATTGTAAAGTATGTTATATTTTAATGTTTATTTTCCAGATCCTGTTACTACAGGGACTTTTGACTTGCGTTACGTTAGTTACTGCTCAGTATGGAGAAAATAATCCATATGGACAGGATTATCCATATGGAGAAAATAATCCATATGGACAGGATTATCCATATGGAGAAAATAATCCATATGGACAGAATTATCCATATGGACAGGATCCAAATGATCGTCAAGCGGTAAATACCCATTTTTCGTAAAAATTATATAAGATACATTCGAACATACAATAATGACTAACTCCAAACAGTTTTTTCCCCCAATTTTTGAAGAACTTTACGTTTTTTAATGAAAAATGTATACAAAATAACCTCTAAACAGTGGCCATTTTATGTTCCCATCAGAGGCCGTTATTCGGAGGTTTTATTCATTGATTTCAAATGTTTAATTTTAACATTTAAGATGTAAAGTAATATATAAATTATATTATTGATATATATATATATATATATATTACATACATTTCAGCTTGAAAGAGAAATTTTGTCTCCTCCTGATCCCTCTTTATTTCCTGATGCAACACACGGCGAAAATAATCAAAAAGGATATCACTTTTCATATGTTGCACCAAGTGGAGATGGATATCATACAAGACACGAAATGAGAGAACCAAATGGTAGAGTGACGGGTAGTTATACAATTAATGCGAATGGACAATTGAGAAGAGTTGATTATGTTGCTGATGAAAACGGATTTCGAGCCGTTGTGAAGACAAATGAGCCTGGTACAAGTAACGAAAGTCCTGCCTCGGCTACAGTTCAGTCCTATTATAATCCCATAAACCAGCAACCATTACAGAGAAATAAAAGAGATGTAGATAGCAAAGATGAAAAAAGCAAACACAATATAGTTCGTCGTAAAAGTATTATTATTCAACCACCACTGCCGCCACCTCCCCCGCCNCCACCAAATCCTCCTTTTCCGCCTCCGCCTCCTCCACCACCTCCGAAACTTTTAAGCGCTTCTGCTCCTCCAAGTAATTTTAGTCCTTCAAGTCCGCCGAATCCGCCTTTTCCGCCGCCGCCTCCTCCGCCACCGCCAAAACTTTTAAGAGCTTCTGCTCCTCCAAGTAATTTCAATCCTTCAAGACCTCCAAATCCGCCTTTTCCGCCTCCGCCTCCTCCACCGCCACCTAAACTTTTAAGAGCTTCTGCTCCTCCAAGTAATTTTAATCCTTCAAGACCTCCAAATCCTCCTTTTCCGCCTCCTCCTCCACCACCACCACCACCACCACCACCTCCTCCTCCTCCTCCTCCTCCTCCACCACCGCCCCCGCCACCTCCACCTCCTACTAAAAGTATTAAACTGGTGCGACCTTATTGTTATATCTGTTTCTGGCCATATTACTGGTCATACAAAAGCCAACAACCACCTACATCAATAATCTATCCTGGTATGCCATTAAATAATCCTGGACAACTCCAATATCCATTTTACCGTTATCCTAATCCATATGTATATGGTCAAAATATGGAAACCAATTATAATTACTTACCTTCTTCAAACTCATATCAATATAACTTTAAACCCACATATCCGAGTGATTATCAAACTATGAACTCGAGAAACTTCGGCAGTAATCAAGAATCAACAATACCTGATTTAATTTTCCCTCCATACGATTATCTTCCAAAAGCACGAAAATAAAACATAAATATACTCCAATGTCATTCATAAACTGAACTTTATAATAATTAATCACCTAATTATTTTTCTGTAAGTTTTATATTATTATTATTATTATAATTATTATTATATTAAACACTTAATAATCCCAGTTCTTTTGTGTTTTTATTTAAAAATCAGTATATAAATAAAAAAGATATCTAATTTTCGTCTTAAAATAAATAAGTAAAATTTAAAATTTAATTAAAAATTTCATAAGAAGTAACGCGTTTTTAATTTAAAAATAAATGTGCATTAATAAATGCTTCATTAGATTAAATATCTTGTATGATTCAGGTATTCAGGCGCTTCAAGGTAAACAACTACCAAAAACAAAACTCCAGTTCACACAGTCTACAAAAGCATCACCCACCATTCAAACTCGCTGTGGGCGAAAGACTTCCAAACCTTTCATTCCGAGACACAGTATGTAGGGCAGGAAGTGCAAGTTAGCGCGTGCCGCGTGTTACAGATCTCAACACTGATATAGTGCAGAGTTTCACATTCGTCCTACGCATTCTTGGTCATAAAAATAGGGAGTTGTCAGTCTTTACTTTCATCTCTGCGTATCGTCACCTATCTAACTTGCTCCACTTTCAACCAACAGCTGTTCCTCTATTGTTTCTCGTCCGATTTCTACCGGAATGACGTGAATGCTGCTATCCTACTTTTGCCAAAAAATCTGGATTAATTTTAAAATTTCTTCTTTTCAAATATTAGGGTAAAAAGCCGAAAAAAATATCTTTAATTTCTCGGTTATAATTTTTTTTCTTACAAATATTCTACGTTTTCTGTTGAAATAATTGCGTCCAAATAATGCTATTTTCTAAAATTTTAAAAATTCAACGGCGTAATAATTTTAAGGAGAAGTTTGAAAATGTTTAAAATATTTTTTCAATACGAATTTAAAATTTTATATGGCTTTATAAGATGTGTTCGGAAGACTTCTTAAGTTAGCTCTTGATGTCTTAAAAAAATGACTCCGCCTTTCTTATTAAAACTTTCCATTCTTGACATCTTCATTTATTTTTTGAATCATCAGTCATCCTGACAGGTGTATAGAAAAAATCCCCTTAGATTCACTATGAATTCACTACGTTATTACCGATTCGTGCGTTTAAATCCATTTTCACAAATTATCTTTCAAGGAGCTTTAGGAATAACTTGCTACTGAACTACCATCAATTCTTAATTAGCAACACTATACATTTATCAAATATAAAAAACATTCGTAGGACCTATGTTAAGTCCTGCTTCACTCTCAGTTCATTTTATATTCTGTTTATTTTCTAATATTATTTTCTAGAAACTCTATTGTCTTACATACAATATTTTTAAAAAATACAAAATTACAATTACAAAAATATAATTGTCATTATTTTTAACTTATAGGAGCTCAAATGGGAATTTAAAGACAAGGAAACAGTCGGCAATTTATTGGAAACAATTAATTTTTTAATAAAGTAAATTAATTTATAACAATTAAATTTCTAGAATTACAAATATATTTTCGTAGTATTCTGTATTGCTACTGTTTCTTCTTTTTAACAGAATGATAATTAATTATTCAATTATCACAGTAATAGTAAACAGAATAATTATTTCTACGAAAATTATTATTTCTGAGAAAATTATCATCGTTTCTTCGATATCATTTATCATTAGCATTTATTTATTTATTATTATTACTATTATATTTATTTTTAAGGAAGTAAGCACAAGAATTAATCAAAATAATCAAACGAGTATAGTGTTTTTTTTAATTGTGACTAACGACTTGACAATACCATTAGTGTTTCGAAAGAGATTAACATATTGATGACTTTCTATTCTAATTAGCATGTAAAATTTATTCTCATTTAAATTAGCATACTGATAGTATTTAGGTTAAGAGGAAAACAAGTAGAGTATACAATAAAGGATTCAAATGTCGAGCAGACAACTTCAATTTCCATAAAAACTGAGCTCGTTTTTTTTTCGAAAAATCTCATTTTCTGTAACCTGTCACTTGAATACAATATACGTATAAAACACAATTGTATCTTAAAATTATTTATCCAGAAAAATAAATTATTAATTTTTTTTTTATTTAGAACAAATTAATTTATAATAAAATTGATAAAACGCAAAAGTCAACGATGAAACAAAATATTGTGAGAAGTTCGAGAGAATATTCATAACTAGACTTTACTACTATTCAATTTTTATCTGATTTGCAAGGTTACATCTTTAAAATATTGTACTGTACATTCTCATAAGTATACTTTTTTAATACATCGGTATAGGTACGGTAATGGCGCGTGATATCTTGATGTTCTACATCACGTTTTATTAAAACAATTGAAGTCTTACTGATTGATGTTTTCGCTTCAAATAATTGATCTAGGACTACGTTTCATTTAAAATAAACATTACTTCTAGAAACTTGTAATTCCTTCAAACGAAAGCGTAAAAATTGTAGGGCCTGTATCTTGTCTTCTTTCATATGATTTATTGTTATGACTCCGGAACAAGAGTTTCTCGTGATTATATGTTTGAGCGTATGATTATGTTTTATGAAATGTTTGGCAAACTTGAAGAAATTCCCATTAACTTCCACGCTTTTTTTTCGATTTTAATCTCGGGCAGTGATCGCAAAGAATATTTTTAATTATATATTAATTTAAAATAAAAAATGCTAATAAATAATTGTAACTCCGTGTAAGCAATTGTTTTTATTTCGAACAGGTTTTAAATTTTATTTATTTATTTATTTATTTTTCCTACGTAAAACTTAACGTTTTTATATCACGCAAATTTAATTTTGTTAATTTATTCGCCGATATTGATAACGGAATAGAACAATAGCAATCTCTTTACGAATTCCATCATCCACGATAGTCACGAGTTAAGAGAAATTATTTTCTTACTTATTCCGAAATACCTTTTATCCAATGATGCCATCTCTGAAAGTCTTTCATTTTGCTACAGAAGTCGCTACTAAATGTACAAAAGGCACGCAAGTGCTACCCCCTTACTACCACGAAAAGAACTCTAATGTCTCACACGTGATACTTAACATCACCTTATCGGTCAGGGCTGGGATGTCCCGCCTTTCTCAAACTGTTGGTCATATGCCCTCATTCCATTCCGTGTCCTTGACAACACTTCCCTAATAATAACGCCAAGTGAGATTAAAACGCCCAACATCACACCACGTAATTTAGATACATCTTCGTGATCTTCTTTTTTGTTCATTTAATAAATTTCTTAAACACTTAAAAATTTGTTTAAATATTTTTATTGTAAATTTAAAAAATAAATTTATAAAGGTTTAA
>NW_019384644.1:71909-81096 GCF_000671375.1 Centruroides sculpturatus | reverse complement strand
AATATAGATTTATTTGCTAAATTTCTAAATTCTCAAGCTTATCAATATGCAATTGATAGATTATATATAGTTTATAGATCATTTAATATAATTTATAAACTCTTTATTTTATAAATAATTTAAATACTATATTTATTTAGGTCTTAGTTCGTTAGTAAAACTATTTCATAAGCAAACTAGTTTTTAAAAATTTCAATTTTAATCTTTATTTTCTTTAATCGGACTCAACCAGATCACAGAACTTGTTTCAATAATTATTTGGGCGTTTGTAACAAGCCACTTCATTGTCTAGTATTATTGTTATTAACTGAATGAACTTACAATTGTCATGATCTATCCCTATAAATTATATTAATAAATAGAAATTCCGTATTAAAATTATAGGAAATTTAGCTTTAATGCTATTTAACTTATATTAAAAATAAATTAAATATGATCCTGTAGGAAAATAACTAATTTGAATATTAAAGGGGGCAAATCACTTTCGGTCTGACAGAACGATATCCAAAATTGAAGTTCGTGGCGTCCTTTATACCAAGAGAATGAGGTTAATTATTTTAACTACAAATCCGGTTTCACGATTTGTTAATCGTGATCAACTCGTGATCGTCGAAATCAAAATTAGCCAATTATAAGCAATTTATAGCATTTAAATTTAATTATGTAGTATTACTATTAAAGATAAACATAAGATAGGAAATTTGTTATGTAAATTCTTGGCTAAAACTGAAATTGAGAGCAACTATTACTATTATTTCTAACAAAAAAAAACGAAATATATAAAGGTCTCCATATCTAGTAGAACCTTAAATAATGGCCAAGTTTTACGGTGTTTAGAGGTTTAGAATAAAAGAAAACGTGAATAAATAAATAAATATTTGTGAAAATAATAATATTGTTGTGATATTTCGAACTTTAAAATGTAGCAAACTGTGTATAATTGTAATACCGATCATTGTTTACTGTATTTTTGACGTATTTTTTTAACGTTTGATTTATATTATTTGAATATATGTGTTACGTAATAAGGTTATTCTTTATTCTAAATCATTCACAGAGTATACTTTTGCGTATTCAAGTAGGACTATCAGCATATTTGTCATATTTATAACTATAGAATGCGTGACAGATCGTGAAAAGCAGAGAAATCTTAAGAACAATAGAAAAGCAGGAAATGGAACGTTGCATTGTTTCCCTATGTCGTCAAATAAGAAACAAAAATCATAAAATTCTTATATAAAGATATAGAAATTTTTCCACTTGTCTGAATTCTTACAGAAGATAAAATATGAACTANTTCGAAAAATCTCATTTTCTGTAACCTGTCACTTGAATACAATATACGTATAAAACACAATTGTATCTTAAAATTATTTATCCAGAAAAATAAATTATTAATTTTTTTTTATTTAGAACAAATTAATTTATAATAAAATTGATAAAACGCAAAAGTCAACGATGAAACAAAATATTGTGAGAAGTTCGAGAGAATATTCATAACTAGACTTTACTACTATTCAATTTTTATCTGATTTGCAAGGTTACATCTTTAAAATATTGTACTGTACATTCTCATAAGTATACTTTTTTAATACATCGGTATAGGTACGGTAATGGCGCGTGATATCTTGATGTTCTACATCACGTTTTATTAAAACAATTGAAGTCTTACTGATTGATGTTTTCGCTTCAAATAATTGATCTAGGACTACGTTTCATTTAAAATAAACATTACTTCTAGAAACTTGTAATTCCTTCAAACGAAAGCGTAAAAATTGTAGGGCCTGTATCTTGTCTTCTTTCATATGATTTATTGTTATGACTCCGGAACAAGAGTTTCTCGTGATTATATGTTTGAGCGTATGATTATGTTTTATGAAATGTTTGGCAAACTTGAAGAAATTCCCATTAACTTCCACGCTTTTTTTTCGATTTTAATCTCGGGCAGTGATCGCAAAGAATATTTTTAATTATATATTAATTTAAAATAAAAAATGCTAATAAATAATTATAACTCCGTGTAAGCAATTGTTTTTATTTCGAACAGGTTTTAAATTTTATTTATTTATTTATTTATTTTTCCTACGTAAAACTTAACGTTTTTATATCACGCAAATTTAATTTTGTTAATTTATTCGCCGATATTGATAACGGAATAGAACAATAGCAATCTCTTTACGAATTCCATCATCCACGATAGTCACGAGTTAAGAGAAATTATTTTCTTACTTATTCCGAAATACCTTTTATCCAATGATGCCATCTCTGAAAGTCTTTCATTTTGCTACAGAAGTCGCTACTAAATGTACAAAAGGCACGCAAGTGCTACCCCCTTACTACCACGAAAAGAACTCTAATGTCTCACACGTGATACTTAACATCACCTTATCGGTCAGGGCTGGGATGTCCCGCCTTTCTCAAACTGTTGGTCATATGCCCTCATTCCATTCCGTGTCCTTGACAACACTTCCCTAATAATAACGCCAAGTGAGATTAAAACGCCCAACATCACACCACGTAATTTAGATACATCTTCGTGATCTTCTTTTTTGTTCATTTAATAAATTTCTTAAACACTTAAAAATTTGTTTAAATATTTTTATTGTAAATTTAAAAAATAAATTTATAAAGGTTTAAAATTTTATATTTTAATTTTTAATTTTTAAATTTAAGTGGTTTTGTACTTTATGATCTTGTATTCTCTTTAAACGAGATTCTTTTCATAAAAGTGTAATTTTAAAAAAAGAAGGAGGGGGAAAAAGCTATTGATTCGTTTTCGCAGCTGTTTATTGTTAATTCAAACAACGTATACGCCCGAGGGAACAAAGTAAAAGCTTACCTAAACATCGTCAACTCTCACTTTCATTCTGAATAACAAAAAAAAAAAGATAAAATAATTCCATTTGGAAACAAATCACAATGCTTCCTATATATCATATTCTAGAAAATAAGCTTCGAATCAAATATAATGATAGCCGGTGCATATGATGAACATAATTACGGGGCAATCTCTTTGTATTTTGTGTCATATTAATAAAAAAATCTGTTACGCAATTTGATGGTCTTCATCTTTTCTTAAATTAAATTACCTAAAAAATCGTACTCTGAAATTACAAGCGTAAGTTAATCGTTCTGCAAATATAATATATATTCAATAAAATTATCTGATAAAAAATGGAACAGGTTTTCTTCAATAAACAAAAAAACTAGTAGGGTTTGCCTCCAGTTAGTAAACCCCTTTGTGATCCTTCATAAATCTTCATTAAATCGATTCATTTCGTAACATATCTCTCAATCTTAATCTATATTGTTATTCCATCATCGAGATTAGAGATGCCGACAAGTGGACTTTCCATTCTTTGTTACTTTCGTGTATTTACCGGAAATAGGACATCCCATAATGCCCGCGGTCAAACCAAGGTTGCAAAAATCAGGTTTCATCAGCCCATCCCATCTAACCGTGCGCTACTATCTGTTGCACGCTTAATTGAGGTACAAGGTAATCATCTGATAATGTCCACGATGAGAGAGTGGACAGTATATAAGACTGCTCACCGACCGTTTCAAACACACTCGAAGAAGCTTCTGGAAGAAAGAAATCATGAATATGGTGAGTTCAGCAATGCTTTGAAGAAAAATACATAGAAAATTCATAATATAATATTTTTCTTGAATATTTTAATATATAATAATATTGTAAATTTAACATTTTTGAAATTTTTTCAGCATTCGTTACATACTTTTAGTTTTAATACAATATCAAATTTAATTATTTTTTGTATAGAAAATATAATAAAATGCTAACGTTGAATTTTTCAGCTACCTCTATTTTTCGTTCTTATGGTGGTTGGATGCCAAGCAGGATATCAAACAGGAGGTTATAATCCTGGAGGAGCTGGCTATAATCCTGCATACTATGGCGCAGCTGCTGTGGGTTTCTTTAAGATAAGATTTTATTCGGAAAATTTCTATGTATATTAATTTATTTTCTATCGATTATAGGTTGCTAGACCTTATTATTCAGGACCAATTGATGAAAGCCCGAAGCCTTATGATTTCTCTTACGTTGCTCCAGCAATTGGAGGACAGAGTACTAGAAAAGAAACTGGAGATGGTTCGGGAAGAGTTGTAGGATCTTACACTTTGAACGATGACGATGGACGTTCAAGAGTTGTGGAATACGTTGCTGATGCAGGAGGTTTCCGTGCATCTGTAAAAACCAATGAACCAGGAACAAGAAGCGACAGCCCAGCTGATGTCGATTTCCAGTCCACAGCTCTCGATCCCTTTAAGCCAGGATTTCCTTTTGGACGTGGTGCTGGTGGCAGATATGCCGGACAGCCCTCTCATGCTTATCCACACTACGGAAGAGTCGGAGCAGCAACAGGAGCAGCAGGATATGCACCTGATGCATATCATGCTGCGGCATCAGGCTATAGCAATTCTATACATCATGGAGCTGGTAAATATGGGAGGGCTTGGTAACTTTTATAGAAAAATGGGAATTTTTGTTCAGTTTAACTAGTGGGCTGTCGGGGTTTTCTGGTTTTTTTTTGCGAAATGTTACGTGATACGTCAAGCATCATCATTTTTCGTGTTATTTTGCTTACAATTGTGTCTGTGATTATTTCCCACTATCGTTTATGTTTTATGTACAAAAATATGTTTAAATACTCATATAATCATCTGTGATAATACAAAATATGTATAATTTTAAATGCTTGAATAAAGATGCTTTGGAATATACGAATATATTTCTGTTTTTTGGTTTTCTAAATGAAATTTTATCATAACCTAATTTACTTCATGGTTAAACCAATCAAAATATTTACTTACTATTTAATTAAATTTATATTCAAAAAACAATATGAAAGTTTCAAATAACGATCGTTGTTGTTCATTCAATGTTATTTAGAATTTCTATATATTTAAGCTGTTTCATGACAGAACTTTAAATTTACAAACTCTTCTACTTCATAATCATAACATCTTACCTTAAAATCTATATAAGTTATATCTGTGTAACTGTTTATATTGCAAAAACGGTCTTCAAAACAAGCGCAAATTGACGCAAGATGACAATCAAAACATTAATATAAAACATACGAACACTTCTTTATATTTGAATCTTCTCGATGAGATCTGAAAGTTCTGTGACGTCGAATGTAATAAACGAGAAGTCGAACGATACAAAATACAAATAATTATTTTTTAACTTGATCTTTTCCTGTTTAAAACAATAAAAACTCCATTAGGTACTCAATCAGAATTTTCTTCTATTTTCAATACTTTTTTCTGTACATTTACTTACGTTCTAGACCTAATATTTAAGGATATAGAAATTATTTTTTGTCAAATTTTATTATTTAAAAAATATAACACAATTTTGAAGATATTTTGTTTGTTTTTAATTAAATGCTGAGGGATTAACAAATGTGAGTGTTTCGACTTTCGAGAAGTCCTACTTTAGTAAAAATACTATTAGAAAACTTTCAGATTTAAATCGCAATATGACAGTGACCAGAAAGTGTCGTTTTTACGCTTTAAATATATATATTTTGGATAATTCTATACATCCCAAGATAACAAAAAAACATAACAATTAATTAAACTTTTGTCTCGAATCATTCCTACATTTATTTTTATTTCATTGCTATTTTAAAACTGGTTCTTCAAGTACGGACTATACTTAAACAACTTGCGTGATTCACGCACAGTTCTTTTCAAATGTCCCGCAAACATCTCATCAAATGCAACATGTCAAAGAATTAATAAACAAGCAAATTTATTTTAAAATAAAATCTTTAAGTACGATAGGAACAATCTATTGAACGCATTGCATACACAATTCCAGTCATGATCACATATTAAATACATAAATATATTATTGTAATTTTTTCGAGTTAGTTCATAGATCATCAAATTTAACGACCAACGAGAAATCTGGCCTAATTGAACAAATGTGTTGATAGTAAATCTTTATTTTCCAAAAGTAATTAGTCCTGTAAAACGTTTCAGAAATATTTTATAAATATAAATCTGAGATTGTCGAATAATAGAGACGATAACCCAGCCTATTGCCTGGAGAAACTAAGTTCGAGTTTGAATCGGATTAAAAATTTTCATGAGTAGATTGACCCGAATACGTCGGATCCCATCTCTCACTAACAGCCCTGGCAGTCATGAAAAAGACTTTTAATGCTTATGGGGGCGAAGGGCTAAAATATATCAACATAAAGACAATCTTTAAACCAGAAGTTTATCTTTATAACGTTATGTAAAATGCTATATTTCTGATCATCCTGTAAAAAATATTTTTAAAAATTTGCTTAAAACATCTTACAAACACACATACAAACAACTGACAGACAAACGTTTTACAGATCAATACGATTTCTCGAAGGAAAATGTCCAACCTTCGTTTTCCAACCGAATTCCTATCTTAAAATAATTTTATAAACCGATTATATATGAAAATATATAATAATTTCTAAATATATGACATTTACTTCATATGTTTTCTCGTAAATTATAGTATTATTTCTGTTTATTATCAAATATGTCCAATAAATAGAAAAATATATACACTCTCCTTTAATGTTTTTAATGAATACAGGAAAATTTGCTATTAAATCTTATTTTATAAAATTTATTCTGCAAGCGAAATATGTCATTCGAAATTAACAGCAAATATAAAAATAAGTTATTTATAATGTAGTGTATTTTATTTTATTATAAGTCGAAATCGCGATATTTTTATCGAGAAACAATCGAGGAAAATTATAGACTTCCTTTTCCTATATACACGGAAAAACTGTTATTTAAGAAAAATTGTTACAGGAGTGAGTTTTCTTTCAGTTTAGAACTTTTATACAAAATATTAATATTTATTTTTGCACCTTTAATTATTAATGTGAGAACTACATTTGCATTTTGAAATTTTGTACAAATAAAAATCTGCCTTTTCAAATTTAAATAATAAAAAAAATTGCATTTTATACGTAATAATTACAGATAGAATTTCTACTATATAAGAAATAATGAATATAGAGCAGAATGTAATGAGTAATACATGGATACGTGCTAAATATCTAGAATGAATCTAGATCAAGTCCTAACTTTTCTAGGACACAGATCCGTTAAGAATCTAAAGCTAAAGATCCTCCCATAGAAAAATGCATATGTAAATCTGAAAAAAATAATGGATTCAATTTATTGCATCGAAAATTATTTACGTATTAATAGAAATAAGTAATTTATCAACAATGTATCGATGCGATTTCAAAATTTAAAAAAGAAATTTGTTTTGACAACAAATAAGACGAAATCCACCATTAATTCATATTAGAGAAAAATTTAAAATTTAATTTTTATAAACTTTTTTTACGTTTCTTCGGTTAGACTGTCATTTCGTGGATCCTTCTAAATCCTATCCACAGAGTTGAGGTTAAGAATCCTTGACAATATGATGTTAGCCTTCTTACATTAGAACTGTAGAACATCAGCAATATATGTCTGGTTTTAAGTTAATTGACTAACGTAGCTCATCTACCTTGATCTACTAGAAGGTCGCAGATTCCTTTAAAAAAGAGCAACTCTACTCTATGAAGGATTTAGATTCAAGTTCAGTACAGACCCTCACGAATTTTCATGAGTAGGCTGAATCGGATTTGTTTTTTCATTCCACACAATGATGATCGTTCTCGCAATTTTGGTTCTATAAGAGTGAATATCACACGAAAAATCCATTCTGCTTTTGGGTTGAACGACCCATTTTCGTACACTTTGACTGAAACTATTACAACTATTATAGAAATGCCAAAGAATGGTGTCGTCTAGAAACAGTCGCGTCTACTAAAGTCGTGTCATCTGGAAACACTTTATAATAATACTAAACAACGCCCCGTATGTAGTATGTTATAATATGTAAATAACCTACGACCTGACAAAATATATGTTTGAGGATAATAAAATGACTTGTGTGTGACTTCATGCTTCAATATAATATAGTTCAATTCATTCATATAATCAATTTTTTATAAAAAAAAAAAAAATAGTAATCTTCCTGTATTTTCCTCCCAAAAAATACAGGGAAATAATAGTGTATAGAAAGATAATAGTGTATTACTCTATTGATTAATGTGGTCAAGACATTAAGTATAGTAGAGCCACAAGTACTCTATTATAATTGTATGGAATGAATATTTAATTTTGTATTATTTTTTTTGTTATTTTGATATGATATTATATAGTTCAAAATTTATTTTCAATAATAGCTCCTGAATTTATGATATTGAGAACATGGGCTTAGGAATCAGGAGAGAAGCCAACATTCCTCCCAAATTCGGGCAAAACAAGAACAGAAAATCAGAGAAAACAGAAAAAGGTTAACAAATAATCAGTGATAAGAAATAAAAAAATTGGTATTTCTGTTTTTATTTGCGTAAAATTTCGGGAAAATCAACCCTCCCTACTCCATTAACCAAGGTATTCCCATAAGCTTATGATTGAGTACTGTATATGAAAAATCATAAATTCGATTTACGACGGCTCTGTTAACGGTCGTAAAAGAGAGGATCTACTGTATAAATACAATCAATTCATTATAGCTTACAATAAAAAATAGCCTACACGAAAAAAAAATAATAATAATACAAAGTTAATAAGAGAAACATTATGTATACGGAAGTTAATGAATACGGAACTCAAGATACAGTATTACCATTTAAATTTTAAAGTTTAAAGCTTATTTACTTAACAAAACATATTATAATTAATTCCTTAAAAGGTAAGAATGTTTAAATCATATGAATGACTTTTATGTATATTACTTACCCTATTTATATATATATAACTGTAATGTTTAACAACGTGCATCATACATATTTAATGAATTTAGTACAGAAGTAAATATTTATGAAAATTTTATTTTTCATAATGCATTTATTGTACTAGGCCTAAAACAATTTGATTTAATAAAAATAAAATTCGATATTTCTATTTATTAAATAAAACATTATAAAATTTAAAAAATATATTAATAAATTTAATAAATTATTTTAATATTTACAAACCTATAATATACTAAATTTAATTTTGTAGGAGAGGAAAACAACTTAAATCGAGACTTTTAAACATTGAAACTATTTTAAAAATAATTTATAATAAAAATTAATTTTATATTTTA